>NC_092006.1:3986335-4164723 GCF_044704955.1 Pristiophorus japonicus
ACACACACACGTACACATACACAGACACACATACACACACACATACACATGTATATACACACACACGTATACACACATACACATGTATATACACACACACACGTATACACACACATACACATGTATATACACACACACGTATACACACATACACACACGTATACACACACATACACACACGTATACACACATACACATGTATATACACACACACACACACGTATACACACACATACACGTATACACACACATGTATACACACACGTATACACATGTATACACACACATGTATACATATATACGCACACGTATACACACACGTATACACACGCACGTATACACACGTATACACACACGTATGTATACACACATGTATACACACACACATGTATACACAGACACGTATACACAGACGTATACACAGACACGTATACACATACATGTACACACACACGTACGCACGCACGCACACACACACACACACGCACGTATACACACACGTATACACACACGTATACACACACGTATACACACACGTACACACATGTACACACACACGTACACACACGTACACACATGTATACACACATGTATACACACGTATACACACACACGTATACACACACGTATACACACACGTATACACACACGTATACACATGTATACACACACGTATACACATGTATACACACACACACGTATACACATGTATACACACACACGTATACACATGTATACACACACATGTATACACATGTATACACACACACACACACACGTATACACATGTATACACACACGTATACATATATACACACGTATACACACACGTATACACACGTATACACACACACACGCACACACACACACGTACACACACACACGTATACACACACACACACGTATACACACACACACGTATACACACATACACAACACACACACGTATACACACACACGTATACACACATACACAACACACACATGTATACACACACACGTACACACGTATACACACACACACATATACACACACGTATACACATACACACACACACAATGTATACACACATGTATACACACATGTATACACACACATGTATACACACACGTAGACACACACACACACACACACACACGTATACACACACGTATACACACACACACGTATACACATACACACACGTATACACACATACACAACACACACACGTATACACACACACGTATACACACATACACAACACACACATGTATACACACACACACGTATACACACACACACATACGTATACACACATACACACATGTATACACACATACACGTATACACACACGTATACACATACACACACACACGTACACACACAATGTATACACACATGTATACACACATGTACACACACATGTATACACACATGTATACACACACACATGTACACACACACACGTACACACACACGTATACACGTATACACACACACGTATACACGTATACACACACACGTATACACACACGTACACGTACACACACACACATACACACACACGTATACACACACATATACACATGTATACATACACACATGCACGTATACACACATACACATAAACACACATGTATACACACATGTACACACATGCACGTATACACCCATGTATACACACATGCACGTATACACACATGTATACACACATGTTATACACACATGCACGTATACACACATACATATGTATATACACATGCACGTATACACACATACACACACATGTATACACACATGTATACACACACATGCACATATACACACATGTATACACACACATGCACGTATACACACATGTATACACACATGTATACACACATGCACGTATACACACGTATACACACACATGCACGTATACACACAAGTATACACACATGCACGTATACACACGTATACACACATGTATACACACACATGCACGTATACACATGTATACACACATGTATACACACATGCACGTATACACACACACATGTATACACACACGTATACACACACACGTACACACACACACGTACACACACACGTACACACACACGTACACACACACGTACACACACACACGTATACACACACACGTATACACACACGTACACACACACACGTATACACACACGTACACACACACACATACACACACACGTATACACACACCCGTATACACACACCCGTATACACACACACACATACACATGTATACACACACATGCACGTATACACACACATACATATACACATATATACATACACACATGCACGTATACACACACATATACACATGTATACATACACACATGCACGTATACACACACATACACATAAACACACATGTATACACACATGTACACACACATGCACGTATACACCCATGTATACACACATGCACGTATACACACATGCACGTATACACACACATGCACGTATACACACATACACACATGTATACACACATGTATACCACACATGTATACACACATGTATACACACATGTATACACACGTATACACACATGTATACACACACATGCACGTATACACATGTATACACATGCACGTATACACACACATACACATGCACGTATACACACACATGTACACACACATGCACGTATACACACACATGTACACACACATGCACGTATACACACATGTATACACACACATGCACGTATACACATGTATACACACATGCACGTATACACACACATGCACGTATACACACAAGTATACAGACATGCACGTATACACACACGTATACACACATGTATACACACATGCACGTATACACACACACATGTATACACACATGTATACACACACATGCACGTATACACACACATGCACGTATACACACACGTATACACACACATGCACATATACACACATGCACGTATACACACACGTACACACACATGCACGTACACACACATGCACGTACACACACATGCACGTATACACACATGCACGTATACACACATGCACGTATACACATACACACACACACACACACATGTATACACACATGCACGTATACACACATGTACACACATGCATACACACACATGCACGTATACACACATGTATACACACACATGCACGTATACACACACATGCACGTATACACATGTATACACACATGCACGTATACACACATACATGTATACACACATACATATACACATGTATACACACACACATGCACGTATACACACATGTACACACATGTACACACACATGCACGTATACACGTGTACGCACACACATGCACGTTTACACACGTGTAGACACACACTTGCACGTATACACATGTATACACATACACGTACACACATGTATACACATACACGTATACACATGTATACACATACACGTATACACACGTATACACACACGCACACGTATATACACACACACGTATACACACACACACGTATACACACACACGTACACATGTATACACACGTACACACACACGTATACACGCACACACACACATGTATACACGTACACACACACGTATACACGTACACACACACACGTACACACACATACGTACACACACACACGTATACGTACACACACACGTACACACACACACGTATACACGTACACACACACACGTATACACGTACACACACACACACATGTATACACACACACGTATACACACACATGTATACACACACGTACACATGTATACACACACACGTACACATGTATACACACACACGTACACATGTATACACACACACGTACACATGTATACACACACATGTACACACACATGTATACACACACACATCCGTGTATATCACACACAGAGCTGTCCCTTTTCGCTCACCCTTTTCCCGCAGCTGGAATCCGCCCCGGTAGACCGACTGGGCCGCAGGACACACTGTGTGTGTGTGTGTGTCTCTCTCTCTCCCTGTCCCTGTCTCTGTCCCTCTCTCCCCCTCTGTCTCTCTCTATCTCTGACTTTCTTTCTTTCTCTCTCTCTCTCTCTCTCTCTTTCTCTTTCTCTCTCTCTCTCTCCAGGTCTCACACGCCCGCCGCCCTGGGCGCCGCCATCTTGCGCAGCCGGAACACGAGCGGCCGGGTCAAAGGGTGACGGGAGCGGCCGGGACAATGGAAGCCGCCGGGGGCTGCCTGTGTGTGTGTGCGGGGGGCCGCGGGGCCGCGGGGCCACACATCGAGCCTGCGATGAGATGACCTGTGGTTATAACCGCAGCGGAATGGAGCCGGGCCTCGGCGCGATTCTAAAAGATGCTCATCTTGTTCTCACCCCACGGTGGGGGAGGGGGAAGGGGAGGATTTTCCCAAATATATCTCCACAAAAAAAGAAAAATCGGCATCAAACTCCGCTCGGGTAGCGAGGTGGAGGGCGGGGGCACTTTTCTATTCGATTAAAGTCGAGCAGGAGCGACTCTGGAGCCGGTTCCGACGCCCTTTCCCCCCCGGTTGCTATGGCCTGGGGTCCGGTTGCCAAGGGCGCCACCTCCACAATTTATAGAAAGCCACCGAATTACAATTTAGTTCCACCCTGAGAATAGATTAAATATTCTTCTCCCCCCCCCCCCCCCCCCAATTATAGCCGGGGGAAGAAAATAAAAGGAGAGGGAGGGGGTGGGGGGGGTTCTTTAAACTTCCTTTTTGATTTAAAATTAAAATTCACGCCCCCCCCCCCCCCCGCTGGGTTATTGTCAAATTGCTGTTTGTGGGAGCTTGCTGTGCGCAAATTGAGCCGGCACGGTTAAGAACATAGGAAATAGGGAGCGGGAGCAGGCCATACGGCCCCTCGAACCTGCTCCGTCATTTAATACGATCACGGCTGATCCGATCATGGACTCAGCTCCACTTCCCCGCCCGCTCCCCATAACCCCTTTAGTGGTTAAACATCGAAAATAGGTGCAGGAGCAGGCCATTCGAGCCTGCACCACCATTCAATATGATCATGGCTGATCATTCCACCTCAGTACCCCATTCCTGCTTTCTCTCCATGCCCCTTGATCCCTTTAGCCGTAAATGCCACATCTAACTCCCTTTTGAATATATCCAATGAACTGGCCTCAACAACTTTCTGCGGTCGAGAATTCCACAGGTCAACAACTCTCTGAGTGAAAAAGTTTCTCCTCGTCTCGGTCCTAAATGGCCTGCCCCTTATCCTTAGACTGTGACCCCTGGTTCTGGACTTCCCCAGCATCGGGAACATTCATCCTGCATCTAACCTGTCCAGTCCCGTCAGAATCTTGTATGTTTCTATGAGATCCCCTCTCATCCTTCTAAACTCTAATGTATAAAGGCCCAGTTGATCCAGTCTCTCCTCATATGTCAGTCCCGCCATCCCGGGAATCAGTCTGGTCAACCTTCGCTGCACGCTGCATAAGAAACAGGAGTGGGAGCAGGCCATACGGCCCCTCGAGCCTGCTCCGTCATTTAATACGATCATGGCTGATCCAATCATGGACTCAGCTCCACTTCCCCGCCCACTCCCCATAACCCTTTCCCTTATCGGTTAAGAAACTGTCTGTCTGTCTTAAATATATTCAATGTCCCGGCTTCCACAGCTCTCTGAGGCAACAAATTCCACAGATTTACAACCCTCAGAGAAGAAGGGTTCCCACATTACAACTATTTTGTGTAAAACAATAAATCAAGTGCCCCCGACTAGTGGGACACTAAAACCGACAAATCAATCAAATTAACTTTTACATTCGTGGTTTAAATTAAAATTTGGTTTTCCCCACAATACAACAGTGACTGCACTTCAGAAGGTACTACATTGGCTGTAAAGCGCTTTGAGACGTCCGCTGGTCGTGAATGGCGTTTTGTAAATGCAATTCTTTCATACTTTCTTACCCTTCCCTTGGCCTGAGCGAAAGGCAGGATTACAAATGGGGGAATGACCAACATCAACACACAAAATAAATAAAGACTGGCTTTTGTATAGAGCCTGTCATGACTACCAGACGTGTCAAAGCGCTTTACAGCCGCAGTGAAGTGCTTTTGGAGCGTTGTCATTCTGGGAAACGCGGCAGCTGAATTTGCACACAGCAAGCTCCCACACACAGCAATGCAATAATGACCCAGATCAT
Source organism: Pristiophorus japonicus (assembly GCF_044704955.1). NCBI lineage: Eukaryota > Metazoa > Chordata > Chondrichthyes > Pristiophoridae > Pristiophorus > Pristiophorus japonicus. The sequence goes on from NC_092006.1 coordinate 3,992,474, forward strand.
CTGGTTTTTTTTAAGTGATGTTGATTGAGGGATAAATATTGGCCCCAGGACACCGGGGAGAACTCTTGCCCCCTCCACCCACCCCCTGCCCTTGTTCAAAATATTGACCACGGACGCTTTTACATCCACCCTCGAAGGCAAACGGGGCCCTCGGTTTAATGTCTTGTCAGAAGACGGCACCTCTGACAGTGTGGCGCTCCCTCAGTACTGCCCCTCCGACAGTGCGGCACTCCCTCAGTACCGCCCCTCCGACAGTGCGGCGCTCCCTCAGTACTGCCCCTCCAACAGTGCGGCACTCTCTCAGTACTGCCCCTCCGACAGTGCGGCACTCCCTCAGTACTGCCCCTCTGACAGTGCGGCGCTCCCTCAGTACTGCCCCTCCGACAGTGCGGCACTCCCTCAGTACTGCCCCTCCGACAGTGCGGCACTCTCTCAGTACCGCCCCTCCGGCAGTGCGGCACTCCCTCAGTACCGCCCCTCCCTCAGTACCACCCCTCCGACAGTGCGGCCACTCCCTCAGCACCGCCCCTCTGACAGTGCGGCACTCCCTCAGCACCGCCCCTCCGGCAGTGCGGCCACTCCCTCAGTACTGCCCCTCCGACAGTGCGGCACTCCCTCAGTACCGCCCCTCCGACAGTGCGGCGCTCCCTCAGTACTGCCCCTCCGACAGTGCGGCACTCCCTCAGTACCGCCCCTCCGACAGTGCGGCCACTCCCTCAGTACTGCCCCTCCGACAGTGCGGCCACTCCCTCAGTACTGCCCCTCCGACAGTGCGGCACTCCCTCAGTACCACCCCTCTGACAGTGCGGCACTCCCTCAGTACCGCCCCTCCGACAGTGCGGCCACTCCCTCAGTACTGCCCCCCGACAGTGCGGCCACTCCCTCAGTACTGCCCCTCCGACAGTGCGGCACTCCCTCAGTACCGCCCCTCCCTCAGTACCACCCCTCCGACAGTGCGGCCACTCCCTCAGCACCGCCCCTCCGGCAGTGCGGCCACTCCCTCAGTACTGCCCCTCCGACAGTGCGGCCACTCCCTCAGCACCGCCCCTCCGGCAGTACGGCCACTCCCTCAGCACCGCCCCCTCCGACAGTGCGGCCACTCCCTCAGCACCGCCCCCTCCGGCAGTGCGTCACTCCTACAGCCCGACAGCCTTGGGGACGGGAGCGTCAACCCGCGACCTTTCACCTCAGAAGCGCGCGTGCGCGCCAGTGCGCGCTCCCCTGCCCAGCCACAGCCTGACTGTGATCAGCAGCCAGCAAAAAAAAAATAAAATAAAATAAAATAAAATCACGCGTTCAAAATTAAAATTGCACGCCGGCCATCCGCGGGCCGCCTTGCAAAGTGCGCGGTGCACGCTCTATCCCCGAGCCCAAAACAACACCCGCAGCTTTTTTTTTTGCATAATTTTATTGACGGCTTCGGTTCAATAATATATATAAAAAAAAACACCCCACGAGGTCACATGTCGCCTGCCGGGGCTGCTGCGCGCGGGGCACGCTGGGAGTAGGTGGGCGGGGCAAAGCCAAGCACGACCTTGGCGCCCTGATGAGCAAACACTGGGCGGGGAGTGTGTGTGTGTGGAGAGGGGGGCGTGGCCAAGCGTTTACATTTTTCTTTTTTAAAAACCCGCTTTTATTTTTAAATTCCTCCTTACGAAATTAAAAAAAGAGAGAGAGAAAAGTCAGCGTGCGAGCGGGTGGATTTAAAATAATATTTTTAAAAAAAAAAAATCACAGTCCCGAGCGGAGCCCCGCCCCCCTTTTTCTTTCAGGCTGTCCGTCGCTGCTTTTTGCCTTTTGTGCGCCTGCGCGCGCGCGGGGGGTTGTGGGTAAGCGCGCACATTCGGAAAAGAAAACAAATAAAACCTCCCTCCCCACACACCCAAAGAAAAAAAAAAAAAATCTTGTTTCTTTTCGATTTTTTTTTGCGATAATTACTTGGTTCAGGGCGACCGTGGCCTCGATTTTTTATTTTTTGTTGTTGCTGGAGGTAACAAGTTGATTAATAGTCGGATGGTTCGGGTGTTGTTTTTAATTGATCCTGCAGCGCCCTCCCTGGTCCGGGCGGCCGGCCGCCATTTTGTGTTTATCTCTCTCTCTCTCTCTCCTCTCTCTCTCGCTCTCTCTTCTCTCTCTCTCTCTCTCCCAATGGCGCACTTTGGCTGTTTTTTATCGCGGGGTGTCATTTAAACCCCCCCCCCCCCCCCCCGGAGAGAAACGCAGCATTAAAGCCAAGGAAACAAGCTCTCTCTCTTCCCCCCCCCCCCCTCTTATCTTTTCCCCCTTCCCCCCCTCTTTTTAAAAAAAAATCATTATTCGTTTTTTTTTTTAAACAAGCCGGCTATGTCTGTGTCTGAGGGGGACTGACTAGTGAGGAGCTTGTCTCTTCCCCCCCTTCCCTTCCCTTACCTTACCTCCCCCCCCCCCCCTACTACACACTACACACATACAGAGAGAGAGAGAGAGAGAGAGAAAAGATGCTGTTATAAAGGGGAAGGACGAAGCATTGTGCGTGGTGTTTTCCCCCCCCTCCTCCTCCTCCTCCTCCTCATCTCTCTCCTTCTTCATGTGCCATGGCGGACTGTGTGCGATGAGAGAGAGAGAGAAAGTGTTTTCCCCATCTGGTAAGTGGTTGTGGTTGTATATGTGTGTGGTGTGGGGTGGGGGGGGGGGAATGGAGTGTGTGTGGTGTGGGGGGGGGGAATGGGAATGGAGTCGTGTGTGTGTGTGTGTGTGGGGGGGGGGAATGGGAATGGAGTCGTGTGTGTGTGGGGGGGGGGGGGGAATGGGAATGGAGTCGTGTGTGTGTGTGTGGGGGTGGGAATGGGAATGGAGTCGTGTGTGTGTGTGTGTGTCAGTGTGTATGTATATGTGTATGTCAGCCCTGATGGTGGTTGTACAAGAAATGTCCTTTTTAAACACAGCGTGCTTTCGTGATAAATAAGCCTGTCAGTGCTGTTTTTGGAGAGGTGGGGGTGTTTTAATTCTGTTTAAATTTGTGATTTATTGCCTTTACAAGAAAAATGTCCTGTGCTGTATTGGTTCCCTGTGACATTGCCTTGTTGCTGTGTGTGCACAGACCCTTATTTTGTGTGTGTGTGCACAGACCCTTATTTTGTGTATGTGTGTGTGTGTGCACAGACCCTTATTTTGTGTATGTGTGTGTGTGTGCACAGACCCTTATTTTGTGTATGTGTGTGTGTGTGCACAGACTCTTATTTTGTGTGTGTGCGCGCGCAGACCCTTATTTTGTGTGTGCGCAGACCCTTATTTTGTGTGTGTGCGCGCGCAGACCCTTATTTTGTGTGTGTGTGCGCGCGGACCCTTATTTTGTGTGTGTGTGCGCGCGGACCCTTATTTTGTGTGTGTGCGCGCGGACCCTTATTTTGTGTGTGCGCGCGGACCCTTATTTTGTGTGTGCGCGCGGACCCTTATTTTGTGTGTGCGCGCGGACCCTTATTTTGTGTGTGCGCGCGGACCCTTATTTTGTGTGTGCGCGCGGACCCTTATTTTGTGTGTGCGCGCGGACCCTTATTTTGTGTGTGCGCGCGGACCCTTATTTTGTGTGTGCGCGCGGACCCTTATTTTGTGTGTGCGCGCGGACCCTTATTTTGTGTGTGTGCGCGCGGACCCTTATTTTGTGTGTGTGCGCGCGGATCCTTATTTTGTGTGTGTGCGCGCGGACCCTTATTTTGTGTGTCCGCGCGGACCCTTATTTTGTGTGTGTGTGCGCAGACCCTTATTTTGTGTGTGTGCGCAGACCCTTATTTTGTGTGTGTGCACAGACCCTTATTTTGTGTGTGTGCACAGATCCTTATTTTGTGTGTGTGTGTGCGCGCGCAGACCCTTATTTTGTGTGTGTGTGCGCGCGCAGACCCTTATTTTGTGTGTGTGTGCGCGCGCAGACCCTTATTTTGTGTGTGTGTGCGCGCGCAGACCCTTATTTTGTGTGTGTGTGCGCGCGCAGACCCTTATTTTGTGTGTGCGCGCGCAGACCCTTATTTTGTGTGTGCGCGCGCGCAGACCCTTATTTTGTGTGCGCGCGCGCAGACCCTTATTTTGTGTGTGCGCGCGCGCAGACCCTTATTTTGTGTGTGTGCGCGCGCGCAGACCCTTATTTTGTGTGTGCGCGCGCGCAGACCCTTATTTTGTGTGTGCGCGCGCGCAGACCCTTATTTTGTGTGTGCGCGCGCGCAGACCCTTATTTTGTGTGTGCGCGCGCGCAGACCCTTATTTTGTGTGTGTGCGAGATTTACCTTAATTTATTTTTCTTACAGCTTGGTTATCGAGGCTTTAAACCCCCCCCCCCCCACGCGCACACTTTGTGCTGCTTCAATGTCGTTTGCATGCTGCATCGTCATCTTTTTGTATGCATTTAGTTTTCGTCCCAATACTTTTAAAGAAAATAATCTTTTCCTTCTTGGTCAGCCGGCTTTCTAACCCCCTGTCCCTCATCAATCTGACCTTGTTCGACCAATAAGGCACAACTTTTGTGTGTTTTGTGTGGTGTGTCTATCTCGTACCTTTTCTTTTGCCAGGACGGTGTGATATATTGTAGTGTAAGTAACTGTCGCTCTTTATTTTTAAACTTTTCACCAAAATCCTGTGTGTGTGTTTTTTTTTCTTAAGTTGACACTTTTGGCAGTCATTTTATTTCTCTTGGTATGTTAATTTGAGTTTATAATTGACGAGTCTTTTTATAATTTGCTAACACTGCTGGTGTTCATTCATTTTCAGGATTGTGAATAGATACTTGACTTCTCTTTCAGTGTATATGTGTGTGGTGTTAAATAATTTAAGTTAGAGTTACTGTATATTGCTGTCGAAGAAAGAAATCACAGCTTTCTGGAGGTTGTGCGTGACTTAAAAGGGAAGTTTAGCTGATTGTTTTAAGAACGAGAAGTGGGCAAAGATTTCTCCAAAGGCCTGGTTTCATTATGTCTTTCGTTGATTGCTGTTTTGAGAGATTATGATTTGAATTCTTAAATGATTTGTGGCATTAAGTTAGCTGAAATGAGGGGTCTCTGTGCACATGCACCACAACTTTACAAATGCAAAACGCCAGCTGTTGACAGCGTTTTCATTCTAGATGAAGGCGTTTTTATTAAAATCCGCAATCTTCGTGGGAATCTGAGAACTTCATTTAAAACTCAAGTGGTATTTTTGAAGCCTGCGTTTTCAGGTAGGGAAAGCAAAAAGGAATCCACTTCTGTAAAAGTGAAAGGACACGAGAGGCCTTTGTTGAAACCTGCCTTTTACTGAGGCTTCTGGTTGCCCAAAACGCACAGCAGTGTGAAACAATTGACACAAATACTCCCCGAGCCCCTTCAAAAGTAGTCAGGGGCCTTGTGAAACCTTTCAGGCGTTTACACTTCTGACAGACAGTGCCCAGATGCTTACGAAGTGAACCTATGCAGATATTGCATCAAAGCACTTGCAGGGTGTCTGCTGCAGCCTTGTTGAAATAATAAGATTTTGAAGTTAAAAGTGAGTTCTGGGAGCCTGAGTCCCAGTTCAGCAGCAGAACAGCGTTTGAACTATCATGACATGCCTAATTTAACATCTGCTTAACGATGACGCTACATGTACATCAGTATTTGTGACTGTCACTATTAGAAAAACCATAATTAATATTCGGGCAGGTATCAACAGTGGGCTATGTTGATGTGCGTGTATGTGGATATTATATTGACTTCATAATATCCGTATCTACTTTGCTATCACAACTGTTAACATTGACTGACTTGTAGATTTACATTGTCAACTGTTGAAATGGGTTCCCAAACCAGTAAACATCGACCTGTACATGTTGTGTCCATATTTCACAAGTTTGGTGGTAAATCTGAACTTGAATATTCATGCCTTGCTGAGAAAAGTTGAGTAAACTATTGCTGTTTAAGCGCATTTACCCCAAGGTAGACTGGAAGTATGTTAGGCATGTAAAATACGTGTACCATCTTGAGGTGATCGTACAACTAAATAAAGTGATGCAATGATCCTGCTTTCAATTTTTGTGCTGGTTGAAGTTTTCTACTGGATCACGAGTTATTTTATCGTAACTTTTGACTCTCCAAAGCGTGTTTAATCTTGCAGATATTAGTGAGAGCTGGGTTAATGTAATACGGTACGGTTAATCTCCCAACTGCTTGTTCCAGTGAAGGCTATTAGTTCAAATTACAAGTATTTACATTCATCAACAATGACATCACCTTGGGCATCAATGAAAGTCAGATAGTTGACCCTTGACTTTTTTTTCACTTAAAATAATATTGCACCACTTGGAGTGAGAGAGCGAGACTGGCCAGCTACATCTTGTCTGTAAGGAACACATTTTACCCTGATGGGAGACTTATTCAAAAGTTTCATTGTCTTAAAGTAGGAGCAGGTTTAATTCTGTTTTCTCCTGTCTTTAAAAGTGTTCAGAGGACAACGTGTAAGGTTTGCTTTTTTTGTGAAATTTGAAGCCTTGATTCCATTTAAAAAAAAAAAGACTATTGAGTAATCATTTTGCATGCGAGTAGACAGCAAAAATCTCATTGAAATCTCTGTTTTGTCTGTTTCCAACTCCAAAACATTGCTCGACCCCGCTCCCGCCTCAGCTCATCTGTGGCTGAAACCCTCATCCGTGCCTTTGTGACCTCTAGCCGTGACCACTCCAGCGCGCTCTTGGCCGGCCTCCCACTTTCTACCCTATGTAAACTTGAGGCCTTCCAAAACTCTGTCCTAACTCGCACTGAGTCCCGTTCACCCATCACCCCCTGTGCTCGCTGCCCCGTGTCCTAACTCGCACCGAGTCCCGTTCACACATCACCCCCTGTGCTCGCTGCCCCGTGTCCTAACTCGCACCGAGTCCCGCTCACCCATCGCCCCCTGTGCTCGCTGCCCTGTGTCCTAACTCACACCCAGTCCCACTCACCCATCACCCCCTGTGCTCGCTGCCCCGTGTCCTAACTCGCACCGAGTCCCGCTCACCCATCGCCCCCTGTGCTCACTGCCCCGTGTCCTAACTCGCACCGAGTCCTGCTCACCCATCACCCCCTGTGCTCACTGCCCCGTGTCCTAACTCGCACCGAGTCCCGTTCACACATCACCCCCTGTGCTCGCTGCCCCGTGTCCTAACTCGCACCGAGTCCCGCTCACCCATCGCCCCCTGTGCTCGCTGCCCTGTGTCCTAACTCGCACCGAGTCCCGCTCACCCATCGCCCCCTGTGCTCGCTGCCCTGTGTCCTAACTCGCAGCGAGTCCCGCTCACCCATCACCCCCTGTGCTCGCTGCCCCGTGTCCTAACTCGCACTGAGTCCCACTCACCCATCACCCCCTGTGCTCGCTGCCCCGTGTCCTAACTCGCACCGAGTCCTGCTCACCCATCACCCCCTGTGCTCGCTGCCTCGTGTCCTAACTCGCACCGAGTCCCGCTCACCCATCACCCTCTGTGCTCGCTGCCCCGTGTCCTAACTCGCACCCAGTCCCACTCACCCATCACCCCCTGTGCTCGCTGCCCCATGTCCTAACTCGCACTGAGTCCCGCTCACCCATCACCCCCTGTGCTCGCTGACCTGCATTGGTCCCCGGTTAAGCAACACCTCGATTTCAAAATTTTCATCCTTGGTTTCAAATTCCTTCGTGGTCTCACCCCTCCCTATCTCTTCAATCTCCTGCAGCCCCACAACCGTCCAAGATATCTGTGCTCCAGTTTTGGCCTCTTGAGCACCCCCGGTTTTAATTGCTCCACCATTGGTGGACGTGCCGTCAGCTGCCTGGGCCCCAAGCTCTGGAACTCCCTCTCTGCCCTTCCCTCCTCCTTTAAGACACACTTTAAAACCTACCTCTTTGACCAAGCTTTTGGTCATCTGCCCTAATATCTCCTTATGTGGCTCGGTGTCAAGTTGTGTTTGGTAATGCTCCTGTGAAGTGCCTTGGGATGCTTTACTGCGATAAACATGTTATATAATTATAAGTTGTTGATCTTCAAAGTGATTATCTGGTAGCTAATCTTGTTTTGTGGCATGTCGGTCTGTAAGTTTTGATGTGTGCAATCTGTCAAATACTGCTAGTGTGTGAAGAGATAGAAAGACTAGCATTTATATAGTGCCTTTTACGACCTCTGGATGAGCCAAAGTGCTTCACAGCCAATGAAGTATTTTTGAAGTGTAGTCACTGCTGTAATGTAGGAAATTGATCTGAGATTCTTTCTGTCTTTGAGGGCAATTCAGGACGTGAGCGCTTGATCTAAACTGGTACATCAGTGGGAGGGCGGGGGGGGGGCAACTTTCAGATGTCATCGTTGTCGTCATCATCATAGGGACTCCTCGGAATACTTGCTTCCACTCTTAAAATGAATCCTTAGGTGGCTGAACAGTCCAATACAGGAACCACAGTCCCCTGTCACAGGTGGGACAGACAGAGGTTGAGGGAGGGGGAGGGTGGGACAGGTTTGCCGCACGCTCCTTCCGCTGCCTGCGCTTGGTTTCTGCACGCTCTCGGCATCGAGACTCGAGGTGCTCAGCGCCCTCCCGGATGCACTTCCTCCACTTAGGGTGGACTGGTCTTTGGCTTGGGACTCCCAGGTGTCGGTGGGGATGTTGCACTTTATCAGGGAGGCTTTGAGGGTGTCCTTGTAACGTTTTCTCTGCCCACCTTTGGCTCGCTTGCCGTGAAGGAGTTCCGAGTAGAGCGCTTGCTTTGGGAGTCTCTTGTCTGGCATGCCAGACAAATGTGGCCTGCCCAGCGGAGCTGATCAAGTGTGGTCAGTGCTTCAATGCTGGGGATGTTAGCCTGGTCGAGGACGCCAACGTTGATGCATCTGTCCTCCCAGGGGATTTGTAAAATCTTGCGGAGACATTGTTGGTGGTATTTCTCCAGTGACTTAAGGTGTCTACTGTATATGGTCCATGTCTCTGAGCCATACAGGAGGGCGGGTATTACTACAGCCCTGTAGACCATGAGCTTCGTGGCAGTTTTGAGGGCCTGGTCTATGAACACTCTCTTCCTCAGGCAGCCGAAGGCTGCACTGGCGCACTGGAGGCAGTGTTGAATCTCTGCATCAATGTCTGCTCTTGTTGATAAGAGGCTCCTGGGGTATGGGAAATGGCCCACGTTGTCCAGGGCCGCTAACATTAAACTGAGATATGATCTGCCTGTCTTGGTTAATCAAGTGGATCTAAAATATCCCGTGCTACTATAAAACTGACTGCAAAAGCTTCTATAGATATGTGAAGAGAAAAAGATTAGTGAAAACAAACGTCGACCCTTGCAGTCAGATTCAGGTGAATTTATAATGGGGAACAAAGAAATGGCGGACCAGATAAAAAAATACTTTGGTTCTGTTTTCATGAAGGAAGACACAAATAACCTTCCGGAAATACTAGGGGACTGAGGGTCTAGTGAGGAGGAGAAACTGAAGGATATCCTTATTAGGCGGGAAATTGTGTTAGGGAAATTGATGGGATTAAAGGCCGATAAATCCCCGGGGCCTGATAGTCTGCATCCCAGAGTACTTAAGGAAGTGGCCCTAGAAATAGTGGCTGCATTGGTCATCATTTTCCAACAGTCTATCGACTCGGGATCAGTTCCTATGGACTGGAGGGTAGCTAATGTAACACCACTTTTTAAGAAAGGACGGAGAGAGAAGGCGGGTAATTATAGACCGGTTAGCCTGACATCAGTAGTGGGGAAAATGTTGGAATCAATTATTAAAGATGAAATAGCAGCGCATTTGGAAAGCAGTGACAGGATCGGTCCAAGTCAGCATGGATTTATGAAAGGGAAATCATGCTTGACAAATCTTCTAGAATTTTTTTGAGGATGTAACTGGTAGAGTGGACAAGGGAGAACCAGTGGATGTGGTGTATTTGGATTTTCAAAAGGCTTTTGACAAGGTCCCACACAAGAGATTGGTGTGCAAAATTAAAGCACATGGTATTGGGGGTAATGTCCTGACGTGGATAAAGAACTGGTTGGCAGACAGGAAGCAGAGTCTGGATAAACTAGTCCTTTTCAGAATGGCAGGCAGTGACTAGTGGGGTTCCGCAGGGCTCAGTGCTGGGACCCTAGCTACTTACGATGTACATTATTGATTTAGATAAAGGAATTGAGTGTAATATCTCCAAAGTTTGCAGATGACACTAAGCTGGGTGGCGGTGTGAGCTGTGAGGAGGACGCTAGGAGGCTGCAGGGTGACTTGGACAGGTTAGGTGAATGGGCAACTGCATGGCAGATGCAGTATAATGTGGATAAATGTGAGATTATCCACTTTGGGGCAAAAACAGGAAGGCAGAATATTATCTGAATGCGGCAGATTAGGAAAAGGGGAGGTGCAACGAGACCTGGGTGTCATGGTACATTAGTCATTGAAAGTTGGCATGCAGGTACAGCAGGCGGTGAAGAAGGTAAATGGTATGTTGGCCTTCATAGCTAGGGGATTTGAGTATAGGAGCAGGGAGGTCTTGCTGCAGTTGTACAGGGCCTTGGTGAAGCCTCACCTGGAATATTGTGTTCCGTTTTGGTCTCCTAATCTGAGGAAGGACGTTCTTGCTATTGAGGGAGTGCAGTGAAGGTTCACCAGACTGATTCCTGGGATGGCTGGACTGTCATATGAGGAGAGACTGGATCAACTGGGCCTTTATACACTGAAGTTGAGAAGGATGAGAGGGGATCTCATAGAAACATATAAAATTCTGACAGGACTGGACAGATTAGATGTAGGAAGAATGTTCCCGATGTTGGGGAAGTCTAGAACCAGGGGACATAATCTAAGGATAAGTGGTAAGCCATTTTGGACTGAGATGAGGGGAAACTTCTTCACTGAGAGTTGTTAATCTGTGGAATTCCCTACTACAGAGAGTTGTTGAGGCCAGTTCATTGGATATATTCAAGAGGGAGTTAGATGTGGCCCTTACGGCTAAAGGGATCAAGGGCTATGGAGAGAAGGCAGGAAGGTGGTATTGAGGTGAATGATCAGCCATGATCTTATTGAATGGTGGTGCAGGCTCGAAGGGCCGAATGACCTACTCCTGCATCTATTTTCTATGTTTCTATGTGAGAGAGCACAGAATTATCCTGCTGTGCTGGCCAACGTTCCTCCCTCAATCAGTGCTACCAAAAACCCATTAACTGGAATCAATTCATCGGAATTAAAAACAGAAACTGCTGGAATTACTCAGTAGGTCAGGCAGCATCGGTGGAGAGAGAAACCAAGTTAATGTTTCTAGTTGATGACCTTTCGTCAGAACTGGAAAAAGTTAGACGTAATAGATTTTAAGCAAGTGCAGGGGAGGAATGAACAAAACTAAAGGCTTGTGATAGGAACATAGGAACACGATTTGGCCATTGAGCCCCTTCGAGCTTGTTCTGCCACTCAGTGAGATTATGGCTGATCTGTGACCTAAAGAAAGGAAAAAAGACGCATTTTTACATCGCCTTTCACGACCACCGGACGTCCCAAAGCGCTTTACAGCCAATGAAGTACTTTTGGAGTGTGATCACTGTTGTAATGTGGGAAACGAGGCAGCCAATTTGTGCACAGCAAGCTACCACACACAGCAATGTGATAATGACCCAGATAATCTGTTTTAGTTAATTGAGGGATAAATATTGGCCAGAACACCGGGGATAACGCCCCTGCTCTTCGAAATAGTGGCCATGGAATCTTTTCCATCCACCTGAGAGAGCAGACCGGGTCTTGGTTTAACGTCTCATCCGAAAGATGTCCCCCAAGTCTCCCGCAGCACTGCACTGCAGTGTCAACCTAGATTTTGTTTAATGCTCAAGTTCCTGGAGTCGGACTTGAACCCACAACCAACTCGGAGGCGAGAGTGCTACCCACTGAGCCACAGCTGACATCGTAATCCCTTAATACCTTTGGTTAACAAAAAGCTATCAATCTCTGATTTAAAACTAACAATTGATCGAGCATCAATTGCTGTTTGCGGAAGAGCATTCCAAACCTCTACCACCCTTTGTGTGTAGAAGTATTTACAAATTTCACTCCTGAAAGGCCTGGCTAATTTTTAGATTATGCCCCCTCATCCTAGACTCTCCAACCAGTGGGAATAGTGTCTCTCTCTATCTACCCTATCTGTTCCTTTTAATAGCCTGAAAACTTTGATCAAATCACCCCTTAACCGTCTAAATTCTAGGGAAGACAGCCCTAATTTGTGCAATCTCTCCTCGTAAATTAACCCTTGGAGTGCGGGCATCATTCTGGTAAACCTATGCTGCACTCCCTCCAAGGCCAATATATCCTCCCCAAGGTCTGGTGCCCAGAACTGCTCACAGTGCACCAGGTGTGGTCTAACCATGGTTTTGTACAGCTGCAGTATAACCTCTACCCCCTTCTGTTCTATTCCTCTGGATATAAAGGCCAGCGTTCCATTGGCCTTTTTTGATTATTTTCTTTACCTGTCCATGACATTTTAATGAACTATGTTCACCGTTCCCCCAAGTCTCTTTGGACCTCCACTGTTTTTAGCTTTTCACCATTTCGAACGTACCCCATTCGATCCGTTTTAGGTCCAAAGTTTGCCTACATTGAAATCCGTTTGCCACAGTTTTGGCCATTCACTTAATCTGTCGATATCCCTGTGTAATATGCTTTCATCTACACTGCCTACAATACTGTGGAAGGCAGGAGTGACAAATGGTATGATTGTACAAAGCAAAAGGAGATGCTGTTTATAGGGCCTTGCTTGTGCACAAATTGGGTGCTGCATTTGCTTACAAAACAGTACTGCACTTTAAAAGTAATTGATTTAGCTGCAAAGTGCTTTGGCACTTCGTGGTTTCTTTAATCTCCTTCTAATAATAATAACTTTTATTTATATAGTACCTGTAGTAAAACGTCCCAAGCCGCTTCACAGACAAAACAGATAAATTTGACACTGAACCACAAAAGAAAAAATTAACGCAGATGATCAAAAGTTTGGTTTAAGAGCATTTTAAGGAGTGTCTTTAAGGAGTGTCTTAAAGGAGGAAAGAGGCGGAGAGGTTTCGGGAGGGAGTTCCAGAGCTTGGGATCCAGGCAGCTGAAGACACAGCCACCGATGGTGGAGTGATTATAATCAGGGATGTTCAAGAGGGCAGAATTTAAGGAGTGCAGACATTTTGTGGGGTTGTGAGGCTGAAAAAGATTAGAGATATAGGGAAGGGCGAGGGCTATGGAGTGATTCGTAAACAAGGATGAGAATTTTGAAATCGAGATGTTGTTTAACCGGGAGCCAATGTCGGTCAGCGAGCACAGGGGGTGATGGGTGAGCGGGACTCGGTGCGAGTTAGGACACTGGGCAGCGAGCACAGGGGGTGATGGGTGAGTGGGACTTGGTGCGAGTTAGGACACTGGGCAGCGAGCACAGGGGGTGATGGGTGAGTGGGACTCGGTACAAGTTAGGACACGGGGCAGCGAGCACAGGGGTGATGGGTGAGCGGGACTCAGTGCGAGTTAGGACACGGACTGCTGAGTTTTGGATGACCTCAAGTTTACGTAGTGTACAATGTGGAAGCCTAGCCAGGAGTGAGTTAGAGTAGTTAAGTCAAGAGGTAACAAAGGCATGAATGAGGGTTTCAGCAGCAGAAGAGCTGAGGCAGGGGCGGAGGCGGGCGATGTAATAGTCTAAATAGCAACTGCAGATGGTCTGCACTGGAACAACTGCTCGGGTTGTGTTACTAACTTTTGCAGCGGACCACAATCCCAAGTAGTGTCTTGCTCCAGGGCCGCTCAGCAGAGCTGCAAAGTGTGTTCCACTACAGTGATGGATGCATTTTTCTGCCTGTAATTCTCCATTTGATCAGCTCCTCATTTCAGTCATGCTGCAGTTAAATGTGGAGTGAAGATCAGGTATTTCCCTACAGTGAAGGGGGGGTGGGGGGAAATGCTAGAACCAGTTACTAATTCTGTTAAAACTGTTGGTCTGTGGCCTGTGAATATCGTGATAAAGCTTTTCCAAAAACATTCCCAGGCTTTTTTTTGCTGGGTGCTGCACTGAATCTCTGCTTGATCAATGTCCCACAAACAGGTAGGAAATTAACTGGAAACGATATTTTTGTCATGGGCCACGCTGAGAGGGAGAGATGGACCAAAAGTGTTGTAATACACGTTTGACTATGTTAAAGGAGGTGTGTGATAACTACATTGAGGCAACTCCCACCCCCCCCCCCCCCCCGACTTGAGAGAGTGCTTGAACTCGACTTACAGCTTCTATACAGTGACGTGACTGAGGTGAGAAACTCAGCAGTATGAGGGTTTGAACCTGTATTTTGATGATGCACATGTTTTGGCGCTCCATTGTGCTACATCCTTCTGATTGTAAGTTCCCCTTGAAAGAGGAACTTGTCTTCTGGGGCTCGATCACCTGCGTGCGTTGGGTACTGTAAACTTACCTGAACCTTGCATGTGGATTCCTCTCATTGAATGTGACACTTCAGAAAGAGCAGCTGAGGTAACAGAGAGAATGAATGGCTGCGTCCGGAGAGTTGTGGGTTGTTGTTCAGGGGCTGCCTGATAGTTGAGCTTGGTTTATCACAACTTGGGAGTAAGTTTAACTCGTTCTTGTTTGGATCATTTGGTGGTTTACTTTGTGTGTGTGTGGTGGGAGACTGCATCTTGTTGCATAGAATTAGGAAAAAGAAAGGAAGGTGTAACTGAGTATACATTCTGTTATAAAAGCAAAATACTGCGGATGCTGGAATCTGAAATAAAAACCGAAAATGCTGGAAATCTCAGCAGGCCAGGCAGCATCTATGGAGAGAAACCCAGTTAACGGTACAGGTCTGTGACCCTTCGTCAGAACGGGAAAAGTTCGAGACGTAACAGATTCTTGAAGTGCAGGGGAGGAAAGAACAAAAGGGAAGGTCTGTGATAGGGTGGAAGGCAGGAGAGATTTAAGAGACAAAAAGGATGTTGGGCAAAAATGAGATGGTAATGGCACAAGTTAAGAAACAAAAGATGAGTCCAGCATTTTCTGTTTTTATTATACATTCTTATCTGGTCATGGAATAGTCTTTATCCCTAACCAGTCCTCCTACCTTGCTTCGTGCAGAAGTGTCTTCTATAGGAAATGCGAATGGAACTGGGGATATAATTAGGCAGGAGTGTTGTATTAAAGCACCTGAATGTAGAGGGGACCATAACATAAGAAATAGGAGCAGGAGTCGGCCATCTGGCTCCTCGAGCCTGCTCCGCCATTCAGTAAGATCGTGGCTGATCTGATCTTGGCCTCAACTCCACTTCCCCGCCCACTCCCCGTAATCCTTCACTCCCTTATCATTCAGAAATCTGTCTATCTCCACCTTAAATATATTCAGTGACCCTATATATATTCAGCGATAAGGGAGTAAAGGGTTATGGGGAGCGGGCAGGGAAGTGGAGCTGAGTCTATGATCAGATCAGCCATAATCTTATTGAATGATGGAGCAGGCCCGAGAGACCGTATGGCCTACTCCTGCTCCTATTTCATATGTTCTTATGACCCAGCCTCCACAGCTCTCTGGGGTAGAGAATTCCAAAGATTCACAACTCTTGAGAGAAGAAATTCTTCCTTAGTTCAATTTTAAATGGGTGACCCCTTATTCTGAAACTATGCCCCCTAGTTCTCGATTCCTCCACGAGGGGAAACAGCCTCTCTGCATTTACCCTGTCACGCCCCTTCAGGATCTTATGTTTCAATAAGATCACCTCTCAGTCTTCTAAACACTAATGAGTATAGGCTCAACCTTTCTTCATATGACAACCCCTTCATCTCCGGAATCAATCTCGTGAACCTTCCAGGCCCTGAAGATGGGCAAAGGCTATCCTTAATGTCATTTAAGAAGAAAACAAGCAGTAGCTTCATAAGTTAGGGCCCTGGAGTCTCAAAAAGAAATATCTCGGGGAGGGGGAGATATGCAAGATACTCAATGGGATAGACAAAACAAATGTGAAACATTTCTTTGAAATATGTCAGGGCAGCAAGACAACAGGATGCATTTCTTTACGCAGAAGATGATTTAACTCTGGAAGTAGGAAGATGGTAGAATGGAATCCAGCGGGCTGAATGGTTTAAATGAGAGACCCCCATCTTGTGATGACTGCCGCACCGAATGGTGGGACCAAATTTGATCCCCCATGTTGCTGACCACCTCGTCTCAGGAATCCTGTTGTGTGATGCACTAAAATGGAGGTAGGGCCCTCCTCCATGAAGGGAGGAAATTTGACAAAATAGTCATCTTGCATTGCTGTGTGTAGCATCGCGCAGCTGCTTCAGAACAGTGTTGCTAGGGACCTGTAAGCTGGCTGATGGTCCCAAAATGTCCATGGCTTGGAAAACAAAGGAACTACTCATACAGATGTGTATGCTAGGGATTGTACAATTCCTTTCTGAAATGTTGATCAACCTCAGTAAGTAAATGCTGTACCGGTTGAATAATGAACACTTAGGATGATGTGGTTATAAGAGGTTCAAGTAACATCGTAAGAGTAAAACGTAGGTGGAGGCTTGAATAGTTTGCAACTTAACAATATACTTTTTAAGTATCCGTTGTCGTATATGTAATGTTTAATATATGTAACCTGTGTTTTTATTGAATGTGGTTAAGAAGCTCAGTTGTGGGTTGGTATGACTGGAGGGAGTGAAAATGTGATATCTTGTCAAAGAAAGAAAGACTTGGATTTATATAGCGCTTTTCACGACCACCGGATGTCTCAAAGTGCTTTACAGCCAATGAAGTACTTTTGGCGTGCAGTCACTGTTGTAATGTAGGAAACGCAGCAGCCAATTTGCGCACAAGCCAGCTCCCACACACAGCAATGTGATGATCAGATAAACTGTGTTTTAGTGATGTTGATTGAGGGATAAATATTGGCCAGGATGGATAACTCTAATGTATTTGCTTCATGGGTTTCTTTGCTTAAGAATTCATAGCAACACATTGCTATTAAGAACTAGATGGTTTATTCGTAAAAGTTTAACAATCACACTACGCATTACCAGTTCATCCACCGGGCTCACAACTGCATACCTCATCGTGGATGACCCAGACCCAACTGACTGAGGTTTTATTGAGTCTTGTGAACATCACGTGACTGGCGAAGCCACTCCCAACTCAACAACTCTACAAACCTGTGAGCGTACTCACAGGCGCTTACATTACAATAACCTGAGAGGTTGTATGACATGTCCTTGGCTATGAGGTATATTTTCCCTTAAACTGCAATCTCAACTTCACCAGACAGTGTGTTCCTTCATCCTGCAAAACCATATAAGTTGCTAGAAAAAGATTGGTGAAGGACATTTATCAAGCACTTTCTTTAGATTGAAAGAAAGACTTAACATTTCTGCAGTGTCCTTCACGATCACTGGACGTCCCAAAGCGCTTTGCAGCCAATGACGTACTTTTTTTTTTTGAAGAGCACACAATGTTGTAATGTAGGAAAACTACAGATCAGAAACAATCCGCAGATTTGCCACGTGACATTTTTTTGTCTTGAAGAAATTCTTCTCAATCCGACAAATGGCTCGGTGCAGTTTGTTAAAGCTCGGGCCATGGATCAAATAGTTGAGGTGGAAGGAATGAGTCCCAATTGGGTTGTGCGGTAGCTCTGTCAAACAGCATGCACCCGGAGCAAGCATGCATTGGCTGGTTGTTGGCTCATCTGATGGAGTGTCATGCAGTGCCGCCTGGCTCCATTTTGCGGGTGAGGGGGGATGGGGAGAGAGTGAAATCATAAATAGCATGCCTCTGCTCATTTTAGTTGTGGAGCAGTCCAGGTACCAGACCATCATGAGCAAAAGAGAGGAATGTGGAGAGGAAGGCAGTGAATGGTGGGTTCAAGAGCTTTTTGTAAAATAATGTATTTAAAAAAAAAAACAACTTTGCTTTGTATTGAATCTTGTCCTCTATACTTTCAATAGCTTCTAGGGAGATGCTACTTGGTTTCTGTCTGAGGACCTTAGACAATTTTTCTCTAGAAAAGCCAGGCTTTCAAGAAACTTGTGCAGATAGATTTTCAGTGAACAATATGTGTACACGTCTGCTTGTTGCTTATCTGTGGCCACCCCCAGCACTCTGAGCACAAAAATGTAGGCTGACACTCCAATGCAGTACCGAGAGTGCGCTGCACTGTTGGATGTGCCGTCTTTTGGATGAGATGTTAAACCGAGGCCCCGTCTGCCCCCTCAGGTGGATGTAAAAGATCCCACGGCACTTTTTCGAAGAGCAGGGGAGACCTTGTCCCAATATTTATCCCTCAATCAGTATTACTAAAACAGATGATCTGGGTCATTATCACATTGGTGTTTATGGGAGCTTGCTGTGTGCAAATTGGTTGCCGCGTTTCCTACATTACAACAGTGACTACACTCCAAAAGTACTTCATTGGCTGTAAAGCGCTTTGGGATGTCCTGAGGTGGTGAATGACGCTATATAAATGCAAGTCTTTCAAACAATTTCTGCTAAGTGCCTCTCGGTCAGCAGTCGTTTTGTATGGGAATTTTTGTGAGCAGTGCTCAGTTTTCTGTTGATGTGACGAGTGATAGAGAATTGTAATTCATAAGGTGGCTTTTTATTCGTGGCAATTTCCCTTGAGTTATGCCTACTTGGAGGTTTTAATTTTTTTTAAAGCTAGAACACGTTTTTGATACTATACATGTCAATTTAATCCGTTCACTTGGGGGAATCTCGGGAATGTACCAGCTTTGTGTGCCTTTTCAAATGACTGGGATGGGTGTCCCTGTTTTAATTAATTAACAATAAAGGCTCGGTTTAGCTGTGATTAAAAATATCATCGGTTTTCTCAACTGGAGTTTTCTGATTTGCCGACAGTACCTGTGCTTCCAAAGGGACTGAGATGTTGAACTGATTTAGAAGCTGTGCAAGTAAAGTAGCGGCCCTTAAGCTACTGCATGTCAGCATTACCATAACTAGCCTGACCATAGACAACTATCCACTGGGCATTTGCAGATTTAAAAAAATTATATTGTCTTCAAAATTATATTGTGTCCCTAAAATAGGTCTGTCTAAATGCTGAATTAACTGCCATGGATTCAGCTATTTTAATAAACTTATTTATGCACAATTATCATATACAGTTATCAGCACTTCCATTCGTTGTAACCAGTCCTTCAAATGGCTGCGGAGTCTCCTGATTCAGCTTAGCAAAGTAATTTTCATTCCAGTCTTGTGGCCCCCGTACAAAAGATGAAATTAGCAGGATTCAGTTGTAGAAGTTTAAGACGGCCAGCCATGTGCTTTTGCCGTAGAACTGGAAAAATAAAATTGGCAAATTAGAAACCGAAAATGCTGCAAGTTTATTTTTCAAGCTTTTCACAGGGATTTCTTTTTGTATTTTCAGAGTAATATGCTTCCATTTAATCTTTCAATTGCCCTTTCTGAATTGCTGAATAATCCTCATCTCAACAGCTCCTCTGTAGACGCTGGAAGAGGAACAGTTTTATTGAACCGATGCGGATATATTCCACTGAAGCCAAATGGGGAGGGGAGATCCTTGCTCCACGGTAGCTAGGATTGGTTTCTGCGCCGTTGGTCCTTTTTACAGACCAGTTGAGCGCTATCTTTTTATTTCCCAAACACTGTCGCTGCTGTTTTGCTGTGTTCGTGAAAACCTTGTTGAGGACTCTCCTTTGAGGATAACAGCTCCTGGTTGCCCTATAAAAAGGCCTCCGTACAGAAATCCAATAGTCGCTGACGTGAGGATCGCCCCTTTATGTCAGTAGAGCAGATCCATTTCATTTCAATGAAATGTTAGTTTCTGCGGGTCAATGGAGATACTGTTCTATAGAAAAATTCCACAATGGGAGACCAAATATAGTACTTCAGCTTCCATTCTCATTTATCGAAGTTATGTAAATGTTGCTGTTTAGATTACAGGGCTTATTAAATATATTGATACGAGTTAGCTACAAGTAAAATAGTTCCTTGAGCAATATGCTTCAGTATTATGTGATACTTTGAATTCATCACGTCAGATTGCTCCCATTGCCAATACCCGACCTGCAACTACCTGTACTTCACTTTGGTGTTCTATAGTTTGTTGCCTGCTCCAAACAAACAGTGTAAATAGTTATAATATTCACAGTTCACATGCTCGATTTCTGAAATAAAGGCCCTGAATTGTGCTTTGGAATACTAGTCTATCGGCGCTGAACATATTCTTCTGACCTTTCTCTCTGCTATTTTAGTGGTATGTTTTTGTGATAATGAGGGAGGAATTTCAGACAGTTGTTTAAGCATTTCATAGAATCATAGAAATTTACAGCACGGAAGGGAGGCCATTTCGGCCCATCGTGTCCGTGCCGGCCAATAAAGAGCTATCCAGTCTAATCCCACTTTCCAGCTCTTGGTCCATACCCCTGTAGGTTACGGCACTTAAAGTGCACATCCAAGTACTTTTAAATGCGGTGAGGGTTTCTGCCTCTACCACCCTTTCAGGCATTGAGTTCCAGACCTCCACCACCCTCTGGAAGACATTTCCCCTCAAATCCCCTCTAATCCTCCCCCAGTTACTTTAAATCTATTTGTACACTTGTATCTTGCAGGGTAGTTTTGTTGCTCTGGCTGTAGACTTGCTGTGTTTGGGATTGAGTCAAAGTGGGGACTATTTCTGGATCTCCCTCTTGTGCCTTTCTAATTCCAGACACAGATTCCGGTTTTAGCCAGGCACTTGTTGAAGATTCTTATTCTGTAGCTTGCCGAGAAGCCGCTGGGTTTGCTGCAGCTTCCTCGACACAGTGAGCGGCCTGTGTTGGCAGCTACGTTTAATAGTTAAAGAAACATGACGAGGTCTTACAGTATCGCAACTGTTTTTTGTTTGCCGTGGGAAGCTTCCACCTCCCACCCTTTGCTGGACCAACGTTCTGTTCCCAAACCCAGGCTGGCTGAAGGTGGGCTCAAATCCGTCAACTCCACACCAATTGGGATATTGCTGCTCCATGTAGCGCTGCTCTATGTAGCTCAGCTCCTCGCTACCTTAATCACATAAGCCGTTGTGGGAGTCTCGAATATGCTTTTAACATTAAAGTGTTTAAAAGTTGCAGAGTGACCAGTGCTGAGAGCTTTGAGCTTAAATGTCCTTCCTTTGTGCTGCTGCTTCTGAGTCCACTCCATCATCGGGTCTCTAGGAATTCATCCTTACTTGTGCTTAACAATTAAGTTGAAAATTAATTGAAAAATCATTGTCATTGTGCATGACATGCCAGTACCGTGATCGAATTGATCTGTTTGCCATTAGTTATTCCCACTGACCCGCTGCAATAGTTCATGGTTCATCTTTTTTTCTAGGAATGCAAAAGCTCATTGAAAGTTGCGGTGTGATTTTTAGGCTTCTGCAGATGTGATCTCTTTCCACAAAGTCCTGCAGACTGGCAGCCTTCCCATGATGATGAGATGGTACTGCGCGGCCCATTGTTCTGTGGGTGCGTACACCCTCGCCCATTCATCTCGACCAATTTCCAGCTCCGAGCTTGGGCTGTCCTTGAAACTGCCGAGGGACATCGCCAGAACCTTGGAATTGTGCTGATTCTGCTTCCTTACAGCCCTGGTTGTTAGCACCAGGTCCTAACAGCTTCCTTTCAGGCCACTTTCCCATTGGACTTTTCCCATTGGAGAATTCTGTCCCTTATCGTTTTGCCAGTCCTGCACGCTGGACTTACTCGTATTGATTTCTTCTGCTGTTGCTGTTTCATTCTTCTCAGCCTCTATCTGCTCTACCCTAAAAGACAGCAGGTTAACCTCTTCGGTGAATTTGAATACCCCTATTTTGTAAACTTGCACTATGCATGATATTTTAAGGCTTTCTTAATGTGCCTCAAAATATAGACTCTCAGAACGGCCTTAAAATATAGAATCACGGGACGGTTACAGCACAGAAGGAGGCCATTCGGCCCGTCGAGCCCGTGCCGGCTCTCTGCAGGAGCGCTCCAGTCAGTCCCACTCCCCCGCCCTTTCCCCGTAGCCTTGCAAATTTATTTTCCTTCAGGTACTTATCCAATTCCCTTTTGAAAGCTGCGATTGAGTCTGCCTCCAGCACCCTCTCAGGCAGCGCGTTCCAGATCCTAGCCACTCACTACGTAAAAAAGTTTTTCCTTATGTTGCCTTTGGCTCTTCTGCCAATCACCTTAAATCTGTCCCCTCTGGTTCTCGACCCTTCCGCCAATGGGAACAGTTTCTCTCGATCTACTCTATCCAGACCCCTCGTGATTTTGAACACCTCGATCAAATCTCCTCTTAACCTTCTCTGCTCCAAGGAGAACAACCCCAGCTTCTCCAGTCTATCCACAAAACTGAAGTCCCTCATCCCTGGAACCATTCTTGTAAATTTTTTCTGCACCCACTCCAAGGCCTTTACATCCTTCCCACAGTGCGGTGCCCAGAATTGGACACACTACTCCAATTGAGGCCCAACCAATGTTTTATACAGGTTTATCATAACTTCTACGCTTTTGTACTCTATGCCTCTATTTATGAAGCCCAAGATCCCGTATGCTTTTTTTAACCGCTTTCTCAACCTGCCCTGCCACCTTCAACGATTTGTGCACATATACCCCAGGTCTCTGTTCATGCACCTCCTTTAGAATTGTACCCTTCAGTTTATATTGCCGCCTCTCATTCTTCCTACCAAAAGGCATCACTTTGCACTTTTCTGCGGTAAATTTCATCTGCCATGTGTCCGCCCATTCCACCAGCTGTCTGTCTGTCTTGAAGTCTATCACTCTCCTTCTCACTGTTCACTATACTTCCAAATTTTGTGTCCTCTGCGAATTTTGAAATTGTACTCTGTCATTAATATATATCAAGAAAAGCAGTGCTCCTAGTATTGACCCCCTGGGGAACACCACTGTCCTCCAGTCTGAAAAACAACTGTTCATCACCCTCTGTATCCTGTCACTGAGCCAATTTTATATCCATGCTGCCACTGTCCCTTTTATTCCATAGGCTTGCCAGCAAGGTTGAAGCCCATTGTGGCATTTTATCAAATGCCTTTTTGGAAGTCCATGTACACTATGTCAACCGCATTACCCTCATCAATCCTCCTGTGTTGCCTCATCAAGAAAACTCAATCAAGTTAGTTAAACACAGATTTTCAAACGGCATTTGATAAAGTTTAGGAAGGATGTCAAGGCCTTCAAGAGGATACAGAAGAGGTCTGCCAGGATGATACCAGGGATGAGGGACTTCAGTCTTGTAGAGTGATTGGAGAAACCGGGATTGTTCTCAGAGCACAGAAGGTTAAGGGGAGACGTAATTGTGTTCAAATTGTGAGGTGTTTTGATAGAGCAAGTAGGGAAACACTGTTTCCTCCGGCAAGTGGGTCGATAACCAGAGGTCATATTTTTAACCTAATTGGCAAAAGATCTAGAGGGAGAATGAGAAATAATTTCACACACAGGGTTATGACGATCTGGAATGCACTGCCTGAAAGGGTGGTGGAATCAGAATTCACAGGAACTTTCAAAAGGCAATTGGACGTGTATTTGAAGAGGACTAATTTGTCGGGTTATGGGGAGAAAGCTAAGGTGTGGGACTGTATTTCAGAGAGCCAGTAGAGGAACGACAGGCCGAATGACCCCCTTCTGTGCTGTAAGATTCTATGATTCTAAGAACATTTTCTTAATATTCACTAATAGTTTGTATTAATTTGTAACTTGGACCTGGTTTGGGTCAATTTTCCAATATAAAATGTGAGAAATTGATGACTGGGGAATTAATAATGGAGAACGTTGAACAAATATTTTGTATCGGTCTTCACGGTAGAAGACACTAAAAACATCCCAATAGTGGATAATCAAGGGGCTATAGGGAGGAAGGAACTTAATACAATCACTATCACTAAAGAAGTAGTACTCGGACTAAAGGCAGACAAGTCCCCTGGACCTAATGGCTTACATCCTAGGGTCTTAAAAGAAGTGGCTGCAGTTGATGCATTAGTTGTAATCTAGCAAAATTCCCTGGATTCTGGGATGGTCCCAGCAGATTGGAAAATCACATGTTAATGCTCTAATTTAAAAAAGGAGGCAGACAAAAAATAGGAAACTATAGATCAGTTAGCCTAACATCTGTCGTTGGGGAAAATGTGGAGTCCATTATTAAGGAAGCAATAGCGGGACATTTGGAAAAGCAAAATTCAATCAAATAGAGTCAGCATGGTTTTATGAAAGGGAAATCATGTTTGACAAATTTGCTGGTGTTCTTTTGAGGAGCAGAGTGGATAAGGGGGAACCAGTGGATGTGATGTATTTGGATTTCCAGAAGGCATTCAATAAGGTGCCACATAAGAGATTACTGCACAAGATAAAACGGGGTTGGGGGTAATATTTTAGCATGGATAGAGAATTGGCTAACTAACAGAAAACAGAGAGTCGGGATAAATGGGTCATTTTCTGGTTGGCAAACAGTAACTAGTGGGGTGCCGCAGGGATCGGTGCTGGGGCCTCAACTATTTACAATCTATATTAATGTCTTAGATGAAGGGACCAAGTGTGATGTAGCCAAGTATACTGACAATAAAAAGATGGGTGGGAAAGCAAATTGTGAGGAGGGCACACAAAATCTGCAAAGGGATATAAACAAGCTAAGTGAATGGGCAAACATTTGGCAGATGGAGTATAATGTGGGAAAATGTGAGGTTATCCACTTTGGCAGAAAAAAATAGAAAAGCAAATTATAATTTAAATGGAGAAAAATTGCAAAGTGCTGCAGTACAGAGGGACCTGGGGGTCCTTGTGCATGAAACACAAAGTTAGTATGCAGATACAGCAAGTAATCAGGAAGGCAAATGGAATCTTGGCCTTTATTGCAAGGGGGATAGAATATAAAAGCAGAGAAGTCCTGCTACAGCTGTACAGGGTATTGGTGAGGCCACGCCTGGAGTACTGTGTACAGTTTTGGTCTCCGTATTTAAGGAAGGATATACTTGCATTGGTTCAGAGAATGTTCGCGAGGTTGATTCTGGAGATGAGTGGGTTGACTTATGAAGATAGGTTGGGCCTATACTCATTGGAGTCCAGAAGAATGAGAGGTGACCTTATCGAAACATATAAGATAATGAGGGGGCTCGATAAGATGGATGCAGAGAGGATGTTTCCACTCGTTGGGGAAACTAAAACTAGGAGACATAATCTCAGAATAAGGGGCCGCCCATTTCAAACTGAGATGAGGAGGAATTTCTTCTAAGGGTTGTAAATCTATGGAATTCACTGCCCCAGAGAGCTGTGGAGACTGAGTCATTGAATATATTTAAGGTGGCGATAGTCAGATTTTTGAGCGAAAAGGTGTTATGGGGAGCGGGCAGGAAAGTGGAGCTGAGTCCATAATCAGATCAGCCATGATCTTATTAAATGGCGGAGCAGGCTCGAGGGGCCAGGTTCATATTTCTTATGTTCTTAAACAAAAGCTGCAACCTTTTTTTTTGGGAAGAAATCCTTAATATGACTCTTGTCTTTCAACGTCTGGGCCTCACCCCGCTCCTGGTGATCTGCTGTTTCAGGTTAGTTGGAGGCCCCCAGAAGGGCTGATCAATTAACACCAGTGCTGAAGGAATCCATATCGGTGTCCTTTCCATTCGCAGATGTTGCTGTGGAGCTGCCCTTCGTTCTGTAAGCCAGTGCCTGGTTGGTGCAGCTGTCCTGTGTAGGATTTGTGAATGACCAGGGCGCAGGTCTGTCTGACACTTGTTGCATGCCTATCTGAATGGTGATAGATTAGGAAAAGGGGAGGTGCAACGAGACCTGAGTGTCATGGTACATCAGTCATTGAAGGTAGGCATGCAGGTACAGCAGGCGGTGAAGAAGGCAAATGGTATGTTGGCCTTCATAGCTAGAGGATTTGAGTATAGGAGCAGGGAGGTCTTGCTGCAGTTGTACAGGGCCTTGGTGAGACCACACCATGAATATTATGTACAGTTTTGGTCTCCTAATCTGAGGAAAGACATTCTTGCTATTGAGGGAGTGCAGCGAAGGTTCATCAGACTGATTCCCGGGATGACAGGACTGACATATGAAGAAAGACTGGATCGACTAGGCCTGTATTCACTGGAATTTAGAAGAATGAGAGGAGCGCTCATAGAAACATTTAAAATTCTGACGGGATTGGACAGGTTAGATGCAGGAAGAATGTTCCCGATGTTTGGGAAGTCCAGAACCAGGGGTCACAGTCTAAGGATAAGGGGTAAGCCATTTAGGACCAGATGAGGAGAAACTTCTTCACTCAGAATTATGAACCTGTGGAATTCTCTACCGCGGAAAGTTGTTGAGGCCAGTTTGTTAGATAGATTCAAAAGGGAGTTAGATGTGGCCCTTACGGCTAAAGGGATCAAGAGGTATGGAGAGAAAGCAGGAATGGGGTACTGAAGTTGCATGATCAGCCATGATCATATTGAATGGTGGTGCAGGCTCGAAGGGCCGAATGGCCTGCTCCTGCACCTATTTTCTATGTTTCTATGACTTGATGCGTTACAAAATGCAACGTGTCTATTCTCAGCAGGCGTGCGAGAGCACAGAGTTCAACAATTTTAGACCAAAACCTTTGCTCATATATTTTTTTCTCTTTCCTCCCTTTTGTTTTTACAAACCCCACCTTTATTTTCTCTTTCCCACGGCAGCTGGTGGTGATTCCACCATTCACACCCCATAGACTCATCTTTTGTTAACTTGTGCCTTTACCACCTCATTTTTGCCCAACATCCTTTCTGTCTCTTGAATCTCTCCTGCCTTTCACCCTATCACAGACCTTCCCTTTTGTTCTTTCCTCCCCTCCACCTTTCACTGTCCCTGCACTTCCTCAAGAATCTGTTATATCTCAAACTTTTCCAGTTCTGACGAAGGGTCATCGACCCGAAACGTTATCTCTGTTTCTGTTATATATGTCGACTTGTATTTACTCTGTACAGCCACCAGAGGGCTAATTCTCTGGAGTCCCAAGGGATCCCATAATCCCTTGGGAGCACAGGTATTTAAGGAGGCTTCACGGGTTGGAGAGGCACTCTGGAGACCTGCAATAAAAGACTACGGTCACTCTTTACTTTGAGCTCACAGTGTTCAGTCTGTCTCTTTCTCCATACACAACAGTTTCCCTCTACAGATGCTGCCTGTCCCACTGAGATTTCCAGCATTTTCTGTTTTTAAGTGCGAGAATACACTTTTGGGGTTTCTTCTAACAGACTAGAATCTTCTGTTTTAAATTATATGTATATGTGGAAGAAATAGAAGTAGTTTGCATTTTTTGGAACGCTAAGTTTCAGATCCAGCTGACCATGAACCCTGCCTATAATAATTACCTCCAGGCCTGTTTGAATAGATAAGCTCATAAAGTATGTCTAACTTTGAACAGTACATTGCCGGGGTCATAAAACAGTAGAATGTTGCAGCGCAGCCATTTGTTTTTTTTTCTACCCAAGCCATGTAATCTAACCCCAATCTCTTGGCTCCCCAAGTCCTCCAATCATCCTCCTTTTCAAACAACTATCTAATTGGCATTGAAAAGAATTTAAGGATCTGCTTCACCAGCAGCAGAAAATTCAATTTTCTAACCAACCTCCTACAGATTTATTTTTCTAATTTCCCTGGTAATTATTTGATAATCTTAAATTTATGCCCCATTTTACCATCTTGCCAACCAATGAAGACTATCATTAAAAAAACAAAAATGCTGGAAATCTCAGCTGGTCAGGCAGTATCTGTGGAGAGAAGCAGAGTTAACGTTTCGGGTCGATGACCCTTGACGCAGGGTCGTTGACCTGAAACGTTAACTCTGTTCCTCTCTCCACACACGCTGCCTGACCCGCTGAAATTTCCAGCATTTTCTGTTTTAATTTCAGATTCCAGCATCCGTGGTGTTTTGCTTTAGTAATGAAAACAATCATCCCGTTTATATATAAAAAAAATCATTCTAGGGAAGTGTGAGGTCGTGAGCAAAGCCAGGATTTATTGTCCATCTCAAGTTGCCCTTGAGAAGGCGGTGGTGAGCCGCCTTGAACCGCTGCAGTCCATGTGGTGAAAGTGCTCCCACAGTGCTGTCGGGTTGGGAGTTCCAGGTGTCCTATCATAAACCCTGAACCTGTATTCGGTCACCCCATAACCTTCTAGTGATTTAAAAATCCTAAATGCTCAGGTCTCTCCAACGACAACAGTTTGCATTGATGCAACACCTTTCACGTAATAAAATGTCCCAAGGGGTTTCACGGTAGAGTAATCCAAAAAATAAAATAATTTGACACTGATCAATATAAGGAGATGTTAGGGCAGATGACCAAAAGCTTGGTCAAAGATGTAGATTTTAAGTAACATCTTAAAGGAGGAAAGAGAGGTGGGGAGATTTAGGGAGGGAGTTCCAGAGCATGGTTGAAATGCTTAGCTGAAGGCATGGCGGTGGAGCGATTTAAAATTGGGGATGAACAAAGGGCCAGAATAAGTGGAGCGCAGAGGTCCAGGGGGATAATGAGGCAGGAGGAGGTTACAGAGACAGAGATAGAAACATAGAAAATAGGTGCAGGAGCAGGCCATTTGGCCCTTCGAGCCTGCACCGCCATTCAATATGATCATGGCTGATCATGCAACCTCAATAGGGATGGGCAAGGTCTTGGAGGGATTTGAAAACAAGAATGGGAATTTTAAAATCGAGGCGTTGCTTAAATGGGAGCCAGTGTAGGTCAGCAAGCACAGGGGAGATGGGTGAGCCATCATCTCTGATAACGACCTAATGAATCTATGCTCAGTTTTTCCATTGCTCGTCAAATAAAGTCAGATTGTAATTCTTGTCACTTTGGAGATCCGTGCGTTGTCCAGACATGATGTGAAAGAAAGTCGGCTGGCACACGATGGGCTGAAATGGCCTCCTTCTGTGCTATACATTTCTATGTTTCTATCAAACTAACCTCGTCACATCCTCAGGATGTCCAAAAGCCTGTAACATTATAAAATGGTACCTCCAGAATGATATCGCAAGTTGAAAGGTTTCAGAATAACTTGTGCATAACCCCGTAAGAGTCCCTGGGCACTTTTTACATAATATCGAAATTCAGATTGGTGGTGAAGTTTTGTTTTGAATGTGTGGCTACGGGAGCCTGACCACAACATAGTGATGTGTATTTGCAAGCTCAGATAGTCAGTGTGATTGTGTGGGGGTTTTCCAACCACGCTTTCACCATTAGTCAGCTGAACGCTTGGTAGAATTTATCTTGCTTTTCTGATGTGGAAGTAGACAATGGGGCCTCAAAAATAGCACGTTGCTTGGTTCCCTCTGAGCTCTCTGCCCTTCCACACCACCTCCCCCCCCCCCCCCCCTCCATTTATTTCCTCAGAAATAAGAGAATTAGCCTTTTAATTCACTACAACCTCTCTGTCTCCCATTAATTCCCCCCCCTCTTTCTCTCTCTACCTCAGTCATTCTCCTCTCCCTTTCTCTGTCTTCCTCTGCCCCTGCCCCTCCCCCCCCCCCACACGTGCCCGCTCTCTGACCCTTCTCCCCCCACGTGCCCACTCGCTGCCCTTCCTCCTCCCCCCCCCCACTCTCTGCCCCTTCTCCCTCTTCCCTCTTTCCCCCCCCCCCCCGCGCCCACTCGCTGCCCTTCCTTCCCCCCCCCCCCCCACGCACCTGCTCGCTGCCCTTCAGCAGTTATCATGGGCGACTTTAATCTACATATAGATTGGGCTAATCAAACTGGTAGCAATACGGCGGAGGAAGATTTCCTGGAGTGTATTAGGGATGGTTTTCTAGACCAATATGTTGAGGAACCAACTCGAGAGCTGGCCATCTTAGACTGGGTGATGTGTAATGAGAAAGGACTAATTAACGATCTTGTTTTGCAAGGCCCCTTGGGGAAGAGTGACCATAATGTGATAAAATTCTTTATTAAGATGGAGAGTGACACAGTTAATTCAGAGACTAAGGTCCTGAACTTAAGGAACGGTAACTTCGATGGTATGAGACGTGAATTGGCTAGAATAGACTGGCAAATGATACTTAAAGGGTTGGCGGTGGATAGGCAATGGCAAACATTTAAAGATCACATGGATGAACTTCAACAATTGTACATCCCTGTCTGGAGTAAAAATAAAACTGGGAAGGTGGCTCAACCGTGGCTAACAAGGGAAATTAAGGATAGTGTTAAATCCAAGGAAGAGGCATATAAATTGGCCAGAAAAAGCAGCAAACCTGAGGACTGGGAGAGATTTAGAATTCAGCAGAGGAGGACAAAAGGTTTAATCAGGAGTGGGAAAATAGAGTATTGAGAGGAAGCTTGCTGGGAACATAAAAACTGACTGCAAAAGCTTCTATAGATATGTGAAGAGAAAAAGATTAGTGAAGACACACGTAGGTCCCTTGCAGTCAGATTCAGGTGAATTTATAATGGGAAACAAAGAAATGGCAGACCAGTTGAACAAATACTTTGGTTCTGTCTTCACGAAGGAAGACACAAAAAACCTTCCGGAAATACTAGGGGACCGAGGGTCTAATGAGAAGGAGGAACTGAAGGAAATCCTTATTAGTCGGGAAATTGATGGGATTGAAGGTCGATAAATCCACGAGGCCTGATAGTCTGCATCCCAGAATAATTAAGGAAGTGGTCCTAGAAATAGTGGATGCATTGGCGATCATTTTCCAATGGTCTATCGACTCTGGATCAGTTCCTATGGACTGGAGGGTAGCTAATGTACCACCACTTTTTAAAAAGGGAGGGAGAAAGAAAACGGGTAATTATATATCGGTTAGCCTGACATCAGTAGTGGGGAAAATGTTGGAATCGATTATTAAAGATGAAATAGCAGCGCATTTGGAAAGCAGTGACAGGATCGGTCCAAATCAGCATGGATTTATGAAAGGGAAATCATGCTCGACAAATCTTCTGGAATTTTTTGAGGATGTAATTAGTAGAGTGGACAAGGGAGAACCAGTGGATTTGGTGAATTTGGACTTTCAAAAGGTTTTTGGCAAGGTCCCACACGAGATTGGTGTGCAAAATTAAAGCACATAATACTGGGGGTAATGTACTGACGCGGATAGAGAACTGGTTGGTAGACAGGAAGCAGAGAGCCGGGATAAACGGATCCTTTTCAGAATGGCAGGCAGTGACTAGTGGGGTACCGCAGGGCTCATTCCTGTGACCCCAGCTATTTACAATATACATAATGATTTAGATGAAGGAATTGAATGTAATATCTCCAAGTTTGCAGATGGCACTAAGCTGGGTGGCGGTGTGAGCTGTGAGAAGGACGCTAAGAGGCTGCAGGGTGAATTGGACAGGTTAGGTGAGTGGGCAAATGCATGGCAGATGCAGTATAATGTGGATAAATGTGAGGTTATCCACTTTGGGGGCAAAAACACAAAGGCAGAATATTATCTGAATGGAGGCAGATTAGGAAAAGGGGAGGTGCAACGAGACCTGGGTGTCATGGTACATCAGTCATTGAAAGTTGGCATGCAGATACAGCAGGCGGTGAAGAAGGCAAATGGTATGTTGGTCTTCATAGCTAGGGAATTTGAGTATAAGAGCAGGGAGGTCTTACTGCAGTTGTACTGGGCCTTGGTGAGGTCTCACCTGGAATATTGTGTTCAGTTTTGGTCTCCTAATCTTTGGAAGGATGTTCTCGCTATTGAGGGAGTGCAGCGAAGGTTCACCAGACTGATTCCTGGGATGGCAGGACTGACATATGAGGAGAGACTGGATCAACTGGGCCTGTATTCACTGGAGTTTAGAAGGATGAGAGGGGACCTCATAGAAACATATAAAATTCTGGAGGGACTGGACAGGTTAGATACAGGAAGAATGTTCCGGATGTTGGCGAAGTCCAGAACCAGGGGACACAGTCTAAGGATAAGGGGGAAGCCATTTAGGACCGAGATGAGGAGAAACTTCTTCACTCAGAGTTGTTAACCTGTGGAATTCCCTACCGCAGAGAGTTGTTGATGCCAGTTCATTGGATATATTCAAGAGGGAGTTAGATATGGCCCTTACGGCTAAGGGGATCAAGGGGTATGGAGAGAAAGCAGGAAAGGGGTACTGAGGTGAATGATCAGCCATGATCTTATTGAATGGTGGTGCAGGCTCGAAGGGCCAAATGGCCTACTCCTGCACCTATTTTCTATATTTCTATATATTTCCTCCCCCCCCCCCCCCCCCCCGGCCCGCGCTCGCACACACTCCCATTGATACTACTGTTAACTTTTTCTTAATTTTACATGCTCCTTATCCTGAATTGATGGAAAACCAGACTCATCGCACTGTCTGCTGCTCACTCCTTCACAGGAGCTTCAACCTGAACCCCCCCCCCCCCCGCCCCCCGACCTCCATCAATATTTCAATCTTCGCAATTTTAAATCCAACCTTTAGTCATTTATCTTTTTTTTTTCCCCAAGTACTTCAAACTTGGTGATGTTCAATACTATAGACTGTGGCCCGTCACGTAGGTGTCTCAGTTTGAAAAAAGCAGACCATTGTGGACAATGCGGTTAATCAGTGTTGACTTTCTTTATTTTGGTGAACTTAACCAGAAAGACCAAATTAAAGTGGCGAGATATTGAAAGTTTGAGACAGACCTGCAGCATTGCAATGCTAGGCAAATGTTTAAAAATGCATTCTTGGGATGTGAGTGTCGCTGGCAAGCCCAGCACTTATTGCCCATCTCTAGTTGCCCTCGAAGCTGGTGGAGAACTGCCTTCTTGACCCATTGCCCGTGTGAGGGGCTCCTAGTGCCGACTAAGATTGTCCTGTGTGGAGGTTGAGTGAGGATAGGAATGGGCTTGCTTGTGAGAGCTTCTCCCCTCCCCAGAATGTTGAGTAACTGCAAACAAGTAAAGCTCACCGATGAATAATGGAATCATACTGCAGTCGAACCATCCTTGGGGAGGGAAGAATATTGAGAGAGAAATTAATAAACAACATTTGTTTAATCCACTTTTTATATTTGCGCTCGGGTATTACTATATAATCGCCTATGGGAATGATGTGATAGGATTGTGTTTGGCCAAGAGTTGCACTTGAAACACTTGTACATTATGGCTGTCAATTGTACAGCATTAGCAATGTTGGTGATGGATTAGCAGAGTAGTGTGGTATGTTCAGAGATACAGGGCCTGAGTTGCAGTCGGGGAAGGCCTTGATGCAGCTTGGCCAGCTGCTAATCTTCTCCTTCGAACTCCGAACACGATCGGTATTCCAAGGTAGAACTGTGCTGGTGTCTCTTGGAAGAAATTAATCAATTTCTTAATGAAGTAAAGTTTCCAGCTTTGAGACCTCACTGCAAGATTAAATTCAGGCCAAAATTTTTTGAACTTCAACCCTGCAATTGTTCTGTACTATTATGAACACACAGGTCAGTCATTCCAATTGTCACTTCAGCCACAAATTTCAACTTAATGATGCGTTGGGAAATTTTAATCCAAGAGTTCTCCTCCATTGGACATTATTGCTTGTGGAAATGCAGGCACATGGAACCTAGCTCTACGTGTGCTGTATCACTATTAATGCACAAAGTGTTCCCCTCCCCACCCCCGCCAGGAATTTAAAATCCTTTATAGGATCTTAAACATAATTTATTAAGTACTGGGTCATTGAACTGTGTGTTCCTTTTGCATGTCTGTGATGAGCAGTGTGTTTCTTCAATACATTTAATGTTGGTGTTATCAAACTTGACAAGTGACTTGTGCCTCTTTGACCTCTGGCTTCCTTTGACAATGTCAGGGATTAAAAGTGCACTGTTGTAATGTGGGAAACATGGCAGCCAATTTGTGCTCAGCAAGCTCCCACAAACAGCAGTGTGATAATGAGCAGATCATCTGTTTTCGTGATGTTGAATGCGGGGTAAATATTGTCCAGGACACCGGGGATAACTCCCCCTGCACTGCTTCAAAATAGTGCCATGGGATCTTTTACGTCCACCTACATGGAGCTCTCCCATTGGTCAGCATGGAGTGCTCCTCGTACCACTTGAGTCAGTGGAATGGATGATTTCACCTGGGCCAGTGCTTATGTGTGGAAAGGACTTCAAAGTAAAATACAACTTAAGTTTCTAACTGCAGATTGAGCCTCGGCACCCTCAGGATCTGGCCTATGCCGGACGAGGGGTGGTAATGTTAAATTGGATAGCACAAGTACTGAGCAAGGGGATATCTGGGCTGGTTGGCTGGCTTTGGGGCTGGGAGTGTGACAGAGATCGGGGTGGGTATGGGGAGGGGTGGGGCAGTGGATCGTAGGGTCAGGCCAGCGATTGTGGGAGTCGGCAACGAGGGAGGACTTCAATTTGTTCATGCCAGAGTGGCTGGGGATGGTGCCGGATGAGGGGTGGTGCCGGATAAAGAAGGTTCAACCTGTGCAAACTTTTAAAACTCTGATAAATAAGTCTGAGAATCATGTATTGATGGGGGTAAAATCTCCAAGCACCTTGCACCACAGGCATTTTGTCACTAGAATTTCAGTGAAGAATAATGGAGAGAGTGAATTTTCTTTCTGTAGTGTGTTCACTTGAATTGTGAAAACACCCAGCAATCAGGAGAGGACATTTTAAACTGTAAAGCAATAGGGTGCAGAGGGCATTTTGAGTTGTAAAACACTGGGGTGAGAAACAAGCAGTTATAGCTTTGTCACTGGTTGTGATGAGAATGATTTGAGATGATGACTTCTGAGCAAGAAGCAGATTAAGTATTTTTCCTATAATGACCACACCAAGACTCACTTTGAAGGTCTTCAAACAATTGTTGCACTGCCTTTGCCATGCTGCACACGTTGTGTATGCATACTGTGTTATCATTGGGGAGAGTACTTCAGATAAAGCAGGCTGAGGGATTTGTCCGGCAGCAAAGTCTGAGGTGTAGTTTATGACTTTAATGTGTTTTAGTAAGGCAATCATCGGCTGTCTGAATGAATGAAGTAAGGAAAAGTATATAGCTGTGAAAAACTCCTCGAATACTTTTAATGTGTCTTGCTCACCCGTCGACTAGCTTTGAAAATTGGGTCCTGTAATATTTCTAGGTTGTTTTCTGCGGCAGCATGGTTACTGGGTTCAGTTTTGTTATCCGAATAAGGTGATAATATAATGAGGTAGATGTATTCAACATGGTCTGTTGCCTGGAGCTCCCTTCATTGGGAAGGAGGGCAGGATCTGAGGATTGGTGTTAGTGCAAAGGTCGTGGGTCCTGCTGTGTGACCTGAAATGTTGCAATAGCTGTTCACCGTGACCTTGTGGGAGATGTCACCTGCAGACGGCTGGCTGAGAATCCAGCGGCAGAAATTCAGCCCTGCAGCAGTGTGACTCTGTTCAGACCGTGTGTGAGATGATCCGAAGTTCAGAATGCTCCGGGAGAAGTGGTTCCTCCTTCGTCTCGCCTCCGTGTCTTGGCCCTGCCCCATCCTGCATGCGCACGTTGTAACTGTATTAATGACAGCAGTGGAGCATTGTATACTGTTTGGGAAGAGCCTCGGGGTTATGAACGAATATTCATGTTCTTTCTTGCCACGTTTATTGTTAGTCAGCTGAAGGTTGGCAATGTTTTGACAGCCAATTATGTAGCCAGAAAGGAATACATCTATAATTTTATTTATTTATTCAATTTATTTATACAGGCTGAAAGTGTATTGCATCATAATTCTTCAAATCCTGACAGCCTGACTTTACTCGTGTGTGTGGGGTAGTCTGCAGCCTGGGCCTTGTACTGTATCTTACATACCAGAGTATCATTTATTAAGAGAAGAATTTTAAAGCCTTTCATGTCATGGGGGTTATGGGGAGCGGGCAGGGAAGTGGAGTTGAGGCCAAGGTCAGATCAGCCATGATCTTAGTTAATGGCAGAGCAGGCTCGAGGGGCCCAATGGCCTACTGCTGCTCCTATTTCTTATGTTCTTGTGTTCTTTTAGCTGAGTTCTCATTATGTCTTGATCGAGCATCGTCACTTTTTTTTCAAAATGTGCTTCCTTGTGTGATGCACACAGAAAACACCCCTACCCTGCCCCCAATATAGTCTCCTTTTCTGAAGACGGTGACCTGTGCTTGAGTTTGTACCAGCCGGTGGCTTACCCAAGTCACCCTTCTACAGATGTGGACGTTGCCAATGAGGCTATTTAATTGTGGAGCATCGCAGCAGATCCACATGTCCTTGAACAATACCCGTGCGCATGCACTTCCAAGCGCAGGTAATCCCCGATTTTCCCCAGCCAAGGGACGTGAAATGCTATTGTAACGTCCTTACTGCAATCCTGGTTAAGATCAGCTGACTTGTCACAGTGATTGAACCTGACCTGTGTGGTCTCGAAGGCCCAGTACCACACTGGGTGGTAGATTACCCACTGGGCTGTCAGTGGAGTAGGAAACCTTTTTATAATGGTGCCAATTAGCAAGAGTAAAAGAAAACATCCCTTCAACTGGAAATCTCTGAAAGCTGACAGACATTAAGAAAAAATAATATCTTTTCAAGACAAGAGAACTTGCATTTTGTATAATGCCTTATCACATCCTGAGTTTGTCCCAAAGTGCTTTACAATGAATGGATTATTTTGAAAGTGCAGTCGATGTTACGTAAGTAAATGTGGCAGCCAGTTTGCGCGCACCTTTTTTTATTTGGGTGACTTTGCTGTCGTGATTCTTAAGAGTGCTTCATTAAGTGTTCCAGCCTTGCAGCAGATTTCTAACATATATAGTTTATTCTAAGGATTTTGAGTAGGAGATTATGTTGCCATACTTATTTTCAGTAGGTTTTTAAGGAAAGAAAGGGACTTGCATTTATACAGTGTCTTTCGCAACCTCCCTGGACCTCCCAAAGCGCTTTACAGCCAGTGGCGTACTGTTTGGAGTGCAGTTACTGTTGTAATGTAACGTGGCAGCCAATTTGCACACAGCCAGCTCCCACACACAGCAGTAAGGTAATGACCAGATCATGTGGTTTAGTGATGTTGGTTGAGGGATTGGCCAGGGCACCAGTCGAACTCCCCATCTCCTCTTTGAATAGTGCCCTGGGATCTCTTGCGTCCACCCGAGAGAGCAGACGGTGATCAACCTAATGGTGATGAATGATCTGATTCAGAATACATTGAATGGCTTCTAGCTAATGCATTAAAAAGTGACCAGGAAAAGAGATCTGGTGGGATATTTTCCATTTTTTTTAAAAACAAGAGTATAAAGAGACTTGAACGTTTCCACAGAATGTACGGAGAGGCCGTATGAATAGTGTGTGTGTGTGTGTGGAAAAATTCAAACTAGTTCTTTGAGTTGGCAAGAAAGGGGAACATGAATATTCAGAGCTTTAGTTTTTGTTTGTTCTGTACACGCAAAATTGCTTTTGAAGAGGTCCCCATAAACCTGTGCTTGTACCTGTGTCGCTCAACTCTCTCTCCCCTCTCTCTCTCTCTCTCTCTCTCTCTCTCTCTCTCTCTCTCTCTCTCTCTCTCTCTCTCTCCCTCCCTCCTTCTCTCTCTCTCCCTCCCTCCCTCCCTCCCTCCCTCTCTCTCTCTCTCTCTCTCTCTCTCTCTCTCTCTCTCTCTCTCTCTCTCTCTCTCTCTCTCTCTCTCTCTCTCTCCCCCCCCCACCCCCAAGGACTTCGAATCATCACGATTTACACTTTTGGATAAATCTATGTCACCTCCTTGCGTGCTGTGGAAAGAATTCATTAATAGTCTGTATATGCACTGTTGCCAGGATTTGAGTTCAGCACATGGTGCTGAGCACATGCATTTTACACGCCACTGTACTGTAGGTGGGAGGGTTTCACCAAGATGTCAGTAAAATGTAATGTATGTGAATTAAAAATATTCCTAGTGGCACTTCCTGCGGGGTAGTTTCTGGACTGGGAGCATGCTTGTGATATTTAATTGCTAATGTGGCCTGTGTCTTTAAGGCCAGTACTCCTAAGAAGGCAAATTCAGGGAATCGGAGCTATTTAGTAACTGCAGAAATTAGTCGGAGAGTACTTGTAGCTGCTTGTGAACTCCAGGCTGCAGTACTGGGTATTGGCCCTTTTTATCAAACTCTTTTATATCTGTACACAATTTTCTATGCGTATAGCCTTGCATCGAACACACGTATGTGCTAGATGCAAGTCTATTTGCCTAAAGCAACCACTGGTACAATTCCAGGTTTTATCCTTCCAAATTTGTGTTGTGTTTAAGGAGAGCATTGTCGGCTGTGGGAGCCATTCAATGTGACGTATTAAGAGCACCACACAATAAGTTTATTGGCATGACATTAAAGTGTATTGGCACATGTGCAATTCTCCCCCTCCCCTGCACCAAAGAGCATTGCTACCAATGCATTAAATAAACCTGGTGACAATATTGCATCAAATTCCTCTCCATTTGGCTCAAAGCCAGGGAAAACATCCCAAGCTAAAGTTTCCACTGGGTGAAGAATGGGAGCTGGGGAAGCAAAAGCTGTACCTCCATCTTGTCGCCCACTTGATGTTAATGATGGGGGAAATCCATGGGGAAGGTGATTCCCAGTTAATGCTGACTGTCTTTTCTCTCTTCTCTTTCACAGTGACAGTGATGCTGCGTTTCAGCTGGGAGCAGTAACCAGGCAGCTTGTGTAGTGTCAGTGTCTGCTACAGAGAGCAGCGATCTGAACGCACAGGTGGCTGTTTCTAACAATCCTTACCAGCACTGGTAAGGGGAGGGGGGGAAGTGGCATAATGGAACAAAGAAATGCACTGTTAGGATCTTTGAACCAGCCTTTGAGCATTGATGCAGAGGGGAACACTGGCAAGAATACACCGACAAGTTGCAGCAACAAAGTTGTTGGCAGGAGAGAGGGAGAGTTAGATGGGGGTGCCTTGGAGGAAGAAGATGGTACGAACTGGAAGCAGGAGGAGGGCAAAGCGGCTGACTCGGGTCAGGAACTGGAGTCGCCCAACTCCGACCAACAGCAGTTCTCGGTCAAGGAGACCAATTTTACGGAAGGCAGCCTGAAACTGAAGATTGGGCTGCAGACTAAGCGAACTAAGAAACCCCCCAAAAACCTGGAAAACTATGTTTGCCGGCCAGCTATTAAAACAACCATCAAGCACTCGCGAACTAAAATAGCAAAAAGTGGGAAGATCGCCGAGGAGAGAGAGGAAGAGAGTGAGCAGAAACTGGTAAGGTTTGCACTTTCAAGTGTATCACTAGTAATATTCAATCTGGTGTTGTGGGGCATGACTTTGTAATAAGGCTTTTTGAGTATTTTTAAAATCATTTTTGTCTTGAGTTTGTTTACCTGCAGATATTCATTGGTTGAGAGAGTGGTTCCCTGTTTTTAACTTCCTATTTTAGATAAGAAATTAGGGCAGGTTGGTCAAAAAGGTAGGTCTTAAGGAGCGTCTCGAAGGAGGAAAGAGATGCGGAGATGTTTAGGGAGGGAATTCCAGAGCTTGGAGCCAACAAAAGGCACGGCCACCAATGGTGGATCAATTTATAATCAGGGATGCTCAAGA
This sequence comes from Pristiophorus japonicus, assembly GCF_044704955.1. Lineage (NCBI taxonomy): Eukaryota > Metazoa > Chordata > Chondrichthyes > Pristiophoridae > Pristiophorus > Pristiophorus japonicus. Next base: position 4,031,846 of record NC_092006.1, read on the forward strand.
GGGCAAATTTTGAGGAGCGTAGACATGGCGGGGGTGGGGGGGCGGCTGGAGGAAATTAGAGATCGGGAGGGGCGAGGGGATTTGAAAACAAGAATGAGAATTATGAAATTGAAACCCTGTGCTCGCTGACCGGGAACCAATGTAGGTCAGTGAGCACAGGGGGTGATGGGTGAACGGGACTGGGTGTGAGTTAGGACACGGGGCAGCGAGCACAGGGGATGATGGGTGAGCAGGACACTGGGCAGCGAGCACAGGGGGTGATGGGTGAGCGGGACTCGCTGCGAGTTAGAACACGGGGCAGCCGAGTTTTAGATCACCTCTAGTTTATGGAGGATAGAATGTGGGAGTCACTGGGACAGTGGGATTCAGAGATTGATTCACTGGGACACTGGGAATCAGAGATTGATTCACTGGGACACTGGGAATCAGAGATTGATTCACTGGGACACTGGGAATCAGAGATTGATTCACTGGGACACTGGGATTCAGAGATTGATTCACTGGGACACTGGGATTCAGAGATTGACTCACTGGGATTCAGAGATGGATTCTCTGCGCTTGGTTTCTGCATGCTCTCGGCGACGAGACTCTAGGTGCTCAGCACCCTCCTGGATGCTCTTCCTCCACTTGGGGCGATCTTGGGCCAGGGACTCCCAGGTGTCAGTGGGGATGTTGCACTTTATCAGGGAGGCTCTGAGGGTGTCCTTGAAATGTTTCCTCTGCCCACCTTGGGCTCGTTTGCTGTGAAGGAGTTCCGAGTAGAGCGCTTGCTGTGGGAGTATTGTGTCGGGCATGCGGATGATGTGGCCCTGCCCAACAGAGCTGATCAAGTGTGGTCAATGCTTCGATGTTGGCCTGAGCGAGAACGCTAACGTTGGTGCGTCTGCCCTCCCAGGGGATTTACAGGATTTTGTAAATGGATAATGTACCACACGAGTAAAAGTGAAAGGCCTGGCCCTCCGATTCAATGCCCTTGGGGAATCGGACAGGGTCAGGCACAGGTCCACACTGTGTTTATGCATGACTCAGCAAGAATCTATTCAGCAGTGATGCACACTCTGGGTAATGTGGGGAATAGTGGGTTTGGGAGCGAGTCGGTTGCAATGTGCCGATGTTAACCATTTAAGGACTGCAGTCGGTTATGCACCAAAATAAAGATTGATCCCGATTACTGTTTCTTTTTTTAAAACTCTGCATTGAAAAGTTCTGTACATTCTTGAGGATGAATTCCACTACTGGAGATGGTTCCAGTGTTAGCCCAAACACTCCCAGTACAGGTAGAATGCAGCCAGATACAGAGTAAAGCTCCCTTTATCCTGCTTCATACTGTGCATTCAACCCCATTTTTCTATTTCGCACAACAGCTAAGCTGTTGTTGTGTCGCCTTGGAATGAAATTGCCAATCTTTTTTCAATTATTATGAGTAGTTTTGTGTTGGTGGACTCAGTGAACCAAGAATTGGGTTGAACTAGCCGTAAACTGGTTTGATGTAGAGCAGTTTGCCAGCAAAGGGAAGGGGTATCGTCTTGTCTGTCTGGACTGTACTGAAACCAGGTTACCGGGTTGAAATGGCAGTCGCCAACCAGACGAGTCCATAAGCAGCCCTTGATGCTACTGAATAGCAGCAGATCTGTAGGTGTGAGCTGTAACTAGTGCTTTCCATAACTCCCCTCCCACCCACCAAAAAAAATGAAACTTGCTGAAGTAGCAAGGTGATGGAGACCTCAAGATTGACCGAGACAGGCTGTTCACGGTGATAAATTAAGCACCGGGAGGGGGGAAATAATTAAATAATAAAGAAATGAGTAAATGGGGAGTTCAGTCAGAACATTTTCATACAAAGGGCAATGGCGATAAGGGATACTTTACCAAAGAAGAACATTTGAAACCAATAGTTCAAATGGGTTTGGGAGGCAGAGATTTATATAATTCCAATAACAAATGACTGAGTTTCTTGGGCTGAGACCTTTCCCTGTTCCAGAAAGAAATGGCAGGGTAGTGGGACTAACTGGATCGCTCTTTCAAAGAGCCAGTACAGGCATGATGGGTTGAACAGCCCCGTGCTTTTTTTTTTTATTGGTTCGTTCGCAGGATGTGGGTGTCGCTGGCAAGGCCAGCATTTATTGCCCATCCTGAATTGCCCTCGATAAGGTGGTGGTGAGTCGCCCTCTCTTGAATACGACTGAGTGTCTCGCGGGGTCATTTCAGGGGGCAGTTATGAGTCAACCACTTTGCTGTGGGTCTGGAGTCACACATCGACCAGACCGGGTAAGGACGGCAGATTTCCCTCCCTAAAGGACATTCGTGAACCAGATGGGTTTTTCTAACAATCCTGTAGTTTCCTGAATGATTCTAAGGGGAAAAAATAGTCTCCTCATTCACTTCATCTACTTTTTAATAAGAAAGAATTACTTGCATAGTGCCCCAGCACATCGTTCAAACAGCTTAAAGTGCTTCACACAATGAATAATATCCCGCCAAATATGGCAGCCATTCTGCACTAGCAACATTTTTCAAACAGCAATGGGAGCTCGCATGTGGTGAACTTCTAGAGTCCATATAGTGAGATGAATGATTTGACATTTTGAAAGGCATGGACTAATGGAGAGTCAGTATGGATTTATAAATAACTGTTGGTGCTTCATTACATTGAATGTTTGAGAAAACTACCGTGTGTGTGCTTATAGAAAAAGGAAATAATGTGGTTGTTGCATACATTGATTGTCAGAGTGCATTTGATACTATTCTGCATAAGGGACATGATACTAAAACAAAGGTGCATGGTGTTAAAGTGGGTATAGCCGCCTGGGTAAAGAGATGGCTGTAGGGCAAAGATGTTGTGCGTAGAGATTTGCACCAGGGAGCTGTGCTGGAGTTCTTGTTTCCAGTTTATTTAAATGATTTAGATATAGGCACGAGCAGAATGTTGTTGAAGTTTGCTGATGAGGCCAAATTAGGGGGCATGGCAAACGAGGAAGAAGGCAGGACATTGCAGAAGGACCGAGACTGGTTAGCGGAGTGGCCAATGCAGAGAAAAGTGAAATCGTGCATTTTGGGAGGGGGAGGGGCTGAACAGTGAAACGAAGTACACCTTAAATATATTTGGATGAGGGGACCAAATGTAATATATCCAAGTTTGCTGATGGTGCAAAGTTAGGTGGGAAAGTAAGTTGTGAGGAGGATGCAAAGAGACTTCAAGGGGATATAGACAGCCCACGTGAGTGGCAAGAACGTGGCAAATGGAATATAATGTGGAGAAATGTGAAGTTATCCACTTTGGTCGGAACAATAGAAAAGCAGAGTAGTTTTTGAACGGTGAGAGATTGGGAAATGTTGGTGTTCAGAGGGACCTGGATGTCCTTGTACACCAATCACTGAACGTTAACCTGTAGGTACAGCAAGCAATTAAGAAAGCAAATGACCTTATTACAAGAGGATTTGAGTATAAGAGTAAAGGCGTCTTGCTGCAATTATATAGGGCCCTGGTGAGACCGCACCTGGAGTATTGTGTACAGTTTTGATCTCCTTACCTTAGGAAGGATATACTTGCCACAGAGGGAGTGCACCGAAGGTTCGCCAGACTGATGTCTGAGATGGGGGGGGATTGTCCTCTGAGGAGAGATTGATTGGACTAGGCCTATATTCTCTAGAGTTTCGAAGAATGAAAGGTGATCTCATTGAAACATGCAACATTCTTACAGGGATTGACAGGGTAGATGCAGGGAGGATGTTTTCCCCGGCCTGGGGAGTCTAGAACCAGGGGTCACACAGTCTCGGGATAAGGGGTCCGCCATTTAGGACTGAGATGAGGAGGAATTTCTTCACTGAGGGTGGTGAATCTTTGGAATTCTCTGCCCCAGAGGGCTGTGGGTGCTCAGTCGTTCAATTTTCAAGACCGAGATCAAGAGATTTTTGGATATTAAGGGAATCGAGGGATATGGGGATAGTGGAGTTGAGTTAGAAGATCAGCCAGGATCTCATTGAATGGCGGAGCAGGCTCGAGGGGCCGAATGGCCGACTCCTGCTCCTAATTCTTATGTTCTTGTATTCTAAATGGTAAGGAGGTGGAGCAATTGTGAAATCGAGGAGGTGCTGATACATAGTTCTTTTAAAGGGAAGCGTGTTGGTCGAAAAGGCCATAAGAAGGCAAGTAGTTTTCTAAATTTTATACATTGAATATAAAAGCAAGGAGGTGATGTTGAATTTGTACAAAATAATGGTTGGATTAAAGTTGGAGCATTGTGTGTTGTTCTGGATAACCGTTTTGAGAGAGTAAATAATGGAAGATTTGATTTTGCAGATTGTTGAATTGGTAACCGGAGAGAACAGACTCCAGATTATCTCTGGAAGAACAAATGGTCAAGTTAGAGATGTTTCCACACAGCATGTTATTAAACGTGGAATGTTTACCACTTGTATTAAAGATGGAGACTGCAATTATTTAAATGGCAATGGGGGTGAGCATTTGAAGAGGATGAATATAAAAAGGATAGGGAAAAGGAGTTGAAGTAGATGGCTTCACTAACAGCACAGGCATGATGGGTCAAACATAAGAACATAAGAAATAGGAACAGGAGTCGGCCGTATGGCCCCTCGAGCCTGCTCCGCCATTCAATAAGATCATGGCTGATCTGATCATGGACTCGGCTCCACTTCCCTGCCCGCCCCCTTATCCCCTTATCGGTTAAGAAGCTGTCTATTTCTGTCTTAAATTTATTCAATGTCCCAGCTTTCACAGCTCTCTGAGGCAACGAATTCCACAGATTTACAACCCTCTGAGAAGAAATTTCTCCTCATCTCCGATTTAAATGGGCGGCCCCTTATTCTAAGATTGTGCCCTCTAGTTCTAGTCTCCCCCATCAGTGGAAACATCCTCTCTGCATCCACCTTGTCAAGCCCCCTCATAATGTTACACGTTTTGATAAAATCACCTTTCATTCTTCTGAATTCCAATGAGTAGAGGCCCAACCTACTTAACCTTTCCTCATAAGTCAACCCCCTCATCTCCAGAATCAACTGACTGAACCTTCTCTGAACTGCCTACAAAGCAAGTATACCCTTTCGTAAATATGGAAACCAAAACTGCACGCAGTATTCCAGGTGTGGCCTCATCAATACCCTGTATAACTGTAGCAAGACTTCCCTGCTTTTATACTCTATTCCCTTTGCAATAAAGGCCAAGATTCCATTGGCCTTCCTGATCACTTGCTGTACCTGCATACCAAACTTGTGTGTTTCATGCACAAGTGCCCCCAGGTCCCGCTGTACTGCAGCACTTTGCAATCTTTCTCCATTTAAATAATACTTTGCTCTTTGATTTTTTTCTGCCAAAGTGCATGACCTCACACTTTCCAACATTATACTCCAACTGCCAAATTTTTGCCCACTCTCTTAGCCTGTCGGCAAACTTGGCTATTTTACACTCGGGCCCTTCTTCCAAGTCGTTAATATAGATTGTAAATAGTTGGAGTCCCAGCACTGATCCCTGCGGCACCCTACTGGTTACTGGTTGCCAACCTGAGAATGAACCATTTATCCCGACTCTTTGTTTTCTGTTAGTTCGCCAACCTCCTTGTGTGCTGTGCTTTCTACAATTCTGTAAGATGGCTGATTTAGTTGATGGCTTGACGATGTTAGTTGAGAGAAGAATTTTGTGACTGATAAAAGTGGCTTTCTTCACAGTTCTGGGGGAGAGCTATTGGTGTGGCCCTTGCAACCAAACCTCGACACAATGGCCAGACTGTGCATTATTTCACCATCGTGAAGTTTGCCAGCAAACCCCTTGAGCTGCAGCCGCGCAGTGCGTTGCCAGCCACTGTTTGTTCTGTCCGCATGCGCCCTTTCCTAATAATTCATTGTCCTTACTGTTGTAGTTGATGGGGATTGATTATCTTGCACTTCTTATCACTGAAAACACGATCACTTCATTTTGAACTCATTTATTTACTCTGTTGTTTTAAAATATTTGTGTTATGTTGAGTAATTGGTAAACTGCATAAAACTTGAAGTGAAATCTTGTTTCACCATCCTGCACAGAGCTCGTTTCATGATTTTGTAATTCTTGGATTCTGTGAGGAAAATATCTTTGAAGCAATGCCAAAGTGTTCGTAATGACAACCCACTACTTGGAGATGCTAAATGCAGCATTGGAATACAAATTCGGCAAGATTTTATCAAGTTGCTCACTGAGTTCCACTTGGCGCACACCATTCTTTGGTCACGTAGGGTACTGCCAGGCCACCAACAATGTCCGCTTTAAGCTGATTGCTAGAAGTTGTGTCTATGGGGACTGCGAATTCAAAAGGAGAATTGGGCTTTCTGCCTTCTCCTTGTGTTCTCCTCTGCTGCCTACATATATTATACCTGCAGGAATAGGTGGACACATCATAAGATCACGTGAAATAGGAACTGGAGTAGGCCATTTGGTCCTTCAAGCCTACCTGAACTCCGCCTTCCCGCCCAATCCCCATATTCCTCGATTTCCCTTGGAGTCCAAAAATCTATTGATCTCAGCCTTAAAGACTGAGCATCCACAGTTAAAGTTTTGGTATTTCACTTGCATACTACAATCACCCTGTCCTGTTCATTCATGGCTGTAAAATAGATGAGTATATCTATTTATTTCTAATATTGGGTAATGTGATGGTTGTTGATCACGCAGTATAGTAAAATCCCTTGCAGCTATATCACCAGCAGCTGTTATCCACTGCAGACTACTCCGATAATTGAGTCATTTTTTGTACTGTACTGAATTGAATTATCCAATGATTTGAATGTAATCATTCCCACAAAGTGGAAATTTATTCCTAAAATAATTAGAGTTATGAGCAGATGATCAATGTATTCCAGCTTGCAGCCACTCGAAGCGCAAGGCAGCAGGGCAAGAATCGGTTTGCCTCTGGGATTTCAACAAAGTGTAATGCTGGGCGTGTGAAATTTTAATGTGCCTGTACATAGGGCCCGTGTTAAAAGTAGGATTACAATAAAGAATCATTTTGACATTGTGGAATTTTTGTGCTCTGTCCACTTCAATTGTGAGAACCACTGAGCAATAAAATGATAGCTCCTGTGTTGTCAGGAGGGTGGAGTGCTGATGGTTATGGTCTGTTGGTGTTGTGCAATGCCATCAGGTCCCCATTTCCCCCCCCCCACCCTCCATACACCACATTGGTGCCCACAGGCTAACTAAGGCTAGTGCCGGTGAAATTTCACTGTGATTAGCCTATTGCTTAAACGTTCTGATCTCAATCTCGTGCAGTAGCGTTGCTTTCAAGCCCAGCTCCATATAGTGAATGAAGTGATTTTCAGTACATCTTTACAGGAAAATAAATTGCTTTTGAAATGTAATAAATGCAAGGGAGTACGAAGGGTCGGCTGTTATCGCTGGCCTTCCTTGGGCCATTTTCACATGGGATTGCCCCCACTTGTCAGATCGAATCTAGTTAATACGGTGTTTACTGTAGATAGACAGATGACTCATTAGTAATATTGGTTTGCCAATTCCCCTGATAGTGGTGTGTACTTAAATGACAGACACTGGAAATGATTGAGCTGCTGTATGACTGGCTATTGCACAGGTAGACACAGAAAATTCCTCTGTAACTGGATCGATGTTGGAGGATGAGATACTGGAAGCAGGTGGAGCTGTCTGTTTGCACGAGTACTGGGCAGAAATGGTTGGGAGTGGTGCAAGAACACTGGGTTGCTTCAGATCTGTATTCCTTTTTATAAAAAAACCCACTTAGAATAGCTTGGTGAAGTTTATAACGGTTTTTATTGATTCTTTTTTCTCTTGACGATGCTGGGGTATAGTTCCGTGGGCTGTGGCAGTCCTTGGGTACTTTACTCCAACCGCGACAATACTGACTGTGGGAAGCATCACAGTCAATCCAGCCGTCGTCTTGTTGTACAGCCAGACTTTCTAGTGCGCTCTCTGGCTAGCGATCAGGACTGGGGATCTTTAACATTGACAGGCTTTCCAACTTGTACAGTTTGCAGACATCTCATGACTTATTTTCTTGCAAGTCTCTAGGCTTTGTAATGGTTGTGTGTGTGTGTGTGTGTGTGTGTGTGTGTGTGTGTGTGTGTGTGTGTGTGTGTGTGGTCGGGGGCGGGGGCATGTCTAGTGGGGCGGGGTGGGTGTTGTGTGTGCAATGCCTCGATTTCAAAATTCTCATCCTTAGTTGCAAATCTCTCCCATGGCCTCACCCCTCCCTATCTCTGTAATCTCCTCCAGCCCCACAACCCCCCGAGATCTCTGCATGCCTCTAACTCTGCCCTCTTGAGCATCCTTGATGATGATCGCTGAACCATCTGTTGCCTGGGCCCCAAGCTCTGGAACTCCCTCCCTAAACCTCTACACCTCTCTACACCTCTCTCCTCCTTCAAGACACTCTTTTTAAAATCTCTGACCAAGCATTTGGTCACCTATGCTAATTTCTACTTCTGCGATTCAGTGCCAACATTTTTCTGTTAATGCTCCTGTGAAGCGCCTTGGGGCGTTTCACTATGTTAAAGGCGCTATATCAACACAAGTTGTTGAATTACACCAGCTGAAGGAGGTGCTGCAGTGTCATCGCTGGCAGGAGGGCACGATTAGAGCAAGAGAAACATGACAGTTTCCGAGTGCCTGCTCCAGATGATGGTCAGGGAGCTCGCGTGCTGCCATCAAGTTAGGCAAGTGGTTGTGTCTCCTGAGATAGGTGCCGCACCCTCACCTTGGGAATTATTCTTCCTCTCCTTTTCCTTCCCTCCGATGTGTGCTTTTGTGACTGGATCAAAGTGTGTTCAATGCCTTTAGCACTGAGCACAGCGTTCTGTAGCTACCGCCCCCTCTTCTAGCACTAGCTGGGCCATATGGAGTATAGAATCCTCCCTACAACTCCTGGCACATAAATAGACATGAGCTCAGAGAGGTTTGGCTGGTATTGAACAGCTTCACGGGCCAAGCACACAATAGTGTTCTAAAAGCATGGTCCTACAGTGTGACAGTGCTTTGCTATAGCAACCGGTGGGACTCGGTTCCCAGTCCTGCCGGTATGGCAGCGTAGCATGGATGTGTCGCCTGTTTTCTCTCAAGACTATTGAATGTAGGTGGAGAATATAAGAGTGAGAGAACATTGCCTGTTAGTTACTGGAGGTGGGCGTCTCCCTCATCCTTGGAAAGAAGTTCAGCCTTCACATCCAAAGCTCCCTCTTGGCCAACCTCTCCCTTTCTGTGCTGGCATGTCCTGGAGCTGTGGTTTAGTTGTAGTTTACAGTTTGCTTTTCATATAATATTTCAATCTGCCCAATATTCTTTTGTGATCATCTAAGGCTGGTGTCCCAGGTGATATCTTTTGTTCCCCCTCCCCCTCCCCCGTCAAAGATTGCTTCGTTAAATCTTTTTCTCGTGTCTGCAGTACTTAGGGCACCATGGATTGTCTTTGCTAAAGGAGCATATGGCCGACGTGGACAGGTTTGGTGGCAGTATCCCGGTTTGTTCATGATCGGCTAGAAATCGTCTTTGTGCAATGGCGCATAACGAGCGGGATCTGACTGGCTGCCCGTTGTGCGTGGTGCATGATGGTCAATTCCATTGCGCTGCGTACAATGGGCGGCCGGTCCCATACCGCTCCTTTTGCACCTCCACCCCAGCCGAATTTCTAGGCCTGTGGTTTTGCAGCCACTTGTCCATTGGGCCGTGCACTGTGGCGCAAGACCAAAAGGCGGTCGCGAAGAAGAAGAATTTGAAAATCGGTTGGGACTTGAGGTTATTTAACAATATGTGAGTTTCCTCCCCGTCCCCCCACACGTGTTTTTAAAAAAAAAACAACAGGCAAAGTTTCTTGGTGCAGTGATGTAACTGTTGCGGTCAAATTATGAATGAGACTGGTTATATTCGAAGCGATGGGTTGCACGACCGCAGCAGGGGCATGCAGGGAATGTAGGGGAGCAAGTCACTGCAATTGTCTATCGAAGGAAACCCTGCCAATTACAAAATGAATGGTAACACTCTCAAATCACCAGAAATAGACCCCATTACCCTATCAGTTGATAGCAGCTGCTATCTTGCACTCAATGTGTGAGCAAGTGTCTGTATGGGAGGGAAGCTCTCTGCCACACAATGATTGCGGTTTCCTCCCACAGATAAGTGGTTTCCTTTTTATTGCCGTTTGTCATGGCTCTTGGTTTAAAGACGCTCTGTTTGAAAGATCAACTGGGAAGGAGGGGAGAGAAATTAGCCCTGTTTTCTAAAATGTACCGCACGCGTGCTGTACCGCTGGAGGACTCTCCAGTGAAGCCTCTTGCTCCTCTCACTGGTGCTGCTGCAACTTGGAAAGCATTTCATTTTAATTTATTCATAAAATGCCTCACACAGGTGCAGTTTGGAATCAACATCTTTTCGGTAAGATTGAACCCTAAAATCTAAAATTTGGCATTTCTGCTCGGACTAATAGTTAGCGGGTTGTGATATATGTGATGTATCTTGGGGTTCTTTTCTGTTCGGTAATCCAACAAGAGCCCCTGTTTGGATGATCCATCAAAATACAACAAGTGCGTTATAACAACGACTTGTATTTATATAGTGCCTTTAACATAGAAACATAGGCCCCAAGTTTCCACACGCGGCAAAACGGGCGCCCCTCTGAGCTGGGCGCCCGTTTTACGCGCCAAAAACGCGCTGTTCTCGAACGCTTTGCAGCTCGATGTCTGCTTACAGGGGGCGGAGCCTACCACTCGCGCCGATTTTGTAAGTAGGAGGGGGCGGGTACAATTTAAATGAGTTTTTTTTCGTGCCGGCAAGCCTGCGCGTGCGCGTTGGAGCGTTCGCGCACGCGCAGTGTGAAGGAAACATTGGCACTCGGCCATTTTAAAAAGTGCTGCAGAAAAAGTTAAAATTTGTTTATTGAACCCTTGCAAAGGCTTGTATTTTAATTTTCTTGATATTTTTGTGTGTGAGGGTGAGGGAGTGCATTCTGTAATTAAAGATAGACTGTGATAAACGGGACACATGCACTTGTTTGAGACTATTCAAATTCTTTGTAGCTGTTCAATTTTTAACATTTTTTAATAAAACCACATTGCCCTTCCATGATCAGCACTGAGGCTTCTTGCAGCTTTCTCCCCCTGCCGTCCGTCAAGCCCGACGGCAAACGGCTGCCTCAAGTTCTGAGGCTTCCTGCAGCCTTCTCCCTCCCTCCCCCCCTGCCGTAAGTCGGTCCCGACAGCAAACCGCTGCCTGAAAGGCCTGCCTGAAGCACTTTCACACAGGTAGGAACATGGTTTATTTAATCTTTTCTTTGCTTATAAATTTTTATTCAGGTTGGATTTATTTGTATAATATTTGTATAAGTATAACTAAGGGTTTATTGTAGAATTTAATGACTTCCCGCCCCCCCCCCCACCTCGTTCCCGACGCCTAATTTGTAACCTGTGCCTGATTTTTTAATGTGTAGGCAAGGTTTTTTCAAGACTACAAAAATCTTCGCTTGCTCCATTCTAAGTTAGTTTGGAGTACGTTTTCACTGTGGAAACTTTCAAATCAGGCGTCAGTGGCCGGACACGCCCCCTTTTGAAAAAAAAATTCTGTTCAAAAGTGAAACTGTTCTACCTGACTAGAACTGCAGAAAACTTAAATGTGGAAAATTCCGATTTCTAAGATACTCCGTTCTCCTCCAGTTGCGCCGAAAAATTAGGAGCAAATCATGTGGAAACTTGGGGCCGTAGAAAATAGGTGCAGGAGTAGGCCATTCGGCCCTTCGAGCCTGTACCGCCATTCAATGAGTTCATGGCTGGACATGCAACTTCAGTACCCCATTCCTGCTTTCTCGCCATACCCCTTGATCCCCCTAGTAGTAAGGACTTCATCTAACTCCCTTTTGAATATATTTAGTGAATTGGCCTCAACAACTTTCTGTGGTAGAGAATTCCACAGGTTCACCACTCTCTGGGTGAAGAAGTTTCTCCTCATCTCGGTCCTAAATGGCTTACCCCTTATCCTTAGACTGTGACCCCTGGTTCTGGACTTCCCCAACATTGGGAACATTCTTCCTGCATAAACCTGTCTAAACCCGTCAGAATTTTAAATGTTTCTATGAGATCCCCTCTCATTCTTCTGAACTCCAGTGAATACAAGCCCAGTTGATCCAGTCTTTCTTGATAGGTCAGTCCCGCCATCCCGGGAATCAGTCTGGTGAACCTTCGCTGCACTCCCTCAATAGCAAGAATGTCCTTCCTCAAGTTAGGAGACCAAAACTGTACACAATACTCCAGGTGTGGCCTCACCAAGGCCCTGTACAACTGTAGCAACACCTTCCTGCCCCTGTACTCACATCCCCTCGCTATGAAGGCCAACATGCCATTTGCTTTCTTAACCGCCTGCTGTACCTGCATGCCAACCTTCAATGACTGATGTACCATGACACCCAGGTCTCGTTGCACCTCCCCTTTTCCTAATCTGTCACCATTCAGATAATAGTCTGTCTCTGTTTTTACCACCAAAGTGGATAACCTCACATTTATCCACATTATACTTCATCTGCCATGCATTTGCCCACTCACCTAACCTATCCAAGTCACTCTGCAGTCTCATAGCATCCTCCTCGCAGCTCACACTACCACCCAACTTAGTGTCATCCGCAAATTTGGAGATACTACTTTTAATCCCCTCGTCCGAATCATTAATGTACAATGTAAACAGCTGGGGCCCCAGCACAGAACCTTGCGGTACCCCACTAGTCACTGCCTGCCATTCTGAAAAGTACCCATTTACTCCTACTCTTTGCTTCCTGTCTGACAACCAGTTCTCAATCCATGTCAGCACACTACCCCCAATCCCATGTGCTTTAACTTTGCACATTAATCTCTTGTGTGGGACCTTGTCTAACGTACTAAAATGTCCCAAGACGCTTCACAGGAGTGCGATAAGACAAATAAAAATTGACACCGAGCTCCATAAGAAGAAATTACGGCAGTTGAGCAAAGTTTGGTCAAAGAAGTAGGTCTTGAAGGAGGAAAGAGGTAGAAAGGTGGGGGTGGAGGATGTGGGGCTGCAGGAGATTAGAGATAGGGAGGCGCGAGGGCCATGGAGGGATTTGTAAACGAGGATAAGAATTTTGAAATCGAGAAGTTGCTTAACCGGGAGCCAATGTAGGTCAGCGAGCACAGGGGGTGATGGATGAGCGGGACTCGGTGCCAGTTAGGACACGGAGGCAGCGAGCACAGGGGGTGATGGGTGAGCGGGACTTGGTGCCAGTTTGGACACGGGAGCAGCGGGTGATGGGTGAGCGGGACTCGGTGCCAGTTCGGACACAGGGGCAGCGAGCACAGTGGGTGAAGGGTGAGCGGGACTCGGTGCGAGTTAGGACACGGAGCAGCGAGCACAGGGGGTGATGGGTGAGTGGGACTTGGTGCCAGTTCGGACACGGGCAGCCGAGTTTTGGATGACCTCAAGTGACGTAATGTGATTGTGCAATGAGATTGATTTTGGTGTTCCCTGGTGTTTAAGATCAGTTGTCTGTTCATTGCAAGCAGTAGCCAGTTCTTCGATGCCTGTTCAAAGAGGACTCAAACCCAGACTGGCCAGTCATCCGATGGCCAATAAATAACCGTGCTCCGGGGGTGTTGGTGCATTGGGTTGAGGTGGCGCTCGTGGAGATGGAGATTCTGGACCAAGTCAGCCCTCTGACCGATTGATAATCCAACACTTGAACCAGGCGTGCACTCCGCATTCCAAGACCCCGCTGGTAATTGACCAGTCTGGCTCATTGAATGGAATCTGGAGAGGTATGCATGTCACTTGGTGTTGGGGTTATTCCTACTCTGCTCCACATAGCCCTGTAAGGTAGAGCTCTAATGGGTAAGGTGGTCCCAGCCAGACGAGCAGGAGGCCTACCAGTGCTTCGTACGAGTAAGTTGTTTGCTTTTAGCTGATTCAATTCCAGCAGTACCCTTGCACACACTGGCGGAGGGGATTCCCTATTTCAAGTCTGCCAACCTGTGCCTAAACTTTGTGGATTTAACGTAAGTGGAATGTGGAATGATTTTGGGGGCGCGGAAAGAGTGTGCACTCTGTATCGGGCACATTCAACATGTGTAGACTTCTCAACAGCTTGGTTGGGGACTGTTAAACATTGTGATGATTTTCTGTACATCTCACACTTGGATCAGAATTCTTCCATGCTTCAGTGATGAGGAAACATTCTGAGAGAATTTAAATTTTAATTTTCAGGGTGGGGTGAGGGGAATGTGGGTGTTGCTGCAAAGCCAGCATTTATTGCCCATCCCTAATTGCCCCTTGAGAAGGTGGTGGTGAGCCGCCGCCTTGAACCGCTGCAGTCCGTGTGGTGAAGGTTCTCCCACAGTGCTGTTAGGGAGGGAGTTCCAGGATTGTGGCCCAGCGACGATGAAGGAACGGCCGATATATTTCCCAAGTCGGGATGGTGTGTGACTGGGAGGGGAATGTGGAGGTGGTGGTGTTCCCAGGCGCCTGCTGCCCTTGTCCTTCTAGGCGGTAGAGGTCGCGGGTTTGGGTGGTCCTCTCGAAGAGACTATATGCAATGGGGGTGGATCAACTTATGAGGACAAATCTTAGGGAGTTTAACAGATCAAAACAAGCTTGTATTGTTGACCATATATGCATGAAAGTACTGTTATTAAAATTGTGCAGTTTCCTGAGACACATTTCAGCCCATTGTTATCGTACAATGTGATTTATGAATTAATTTGGCTTCCCATACTGGAGGAATAGTGTGGCTGCTGTGGAAAACAGTTGGATCATAACATTTAGTTTTTAATTTGTAATTTTAAAATACTAATAAATTATATTTTAAGGTGCTTTAATATCATAGGCTGGCAGATTGCCTCTGTTGGCTCCATTTCACAGTATAAATACCCTGATTGGGAAGGTGAAAATATAGGTCCATAAATGCTGGGTTTAGGAAGCCAGTTTTAATAAAGTGAATGCAAGAATCAGTTCTCGTGTTTATTCTCAGTTATTCAGTATTTGGGAGCAGTGAATGTTTGGCATTTCTCGGTGTATTTCTCCTTGTCTAAAAGTGACTCTTAAGTGACATACCTTTTTAGTTCATTGAACTCTCTTGTGTCGTGTGTTGTTTATTCCTTCTGCTGTGTAATGCACTCTTGCATAAACTTGTTATCTTTCAAAATAACTATCCTTGGAGCAACAGCATGCAAGGGAAAGCAAGCATTGGTTTATTGAGAAGGTTTAGATCCCACTGTTGTGCAGTAGTCTAGAAAGAAAGAAAGATTTGCATTTATATAGCACCTTTCACGACCACCGGACGTCTCAAAGCGCTTTACGACCAATGAAGTATTTTTGGAGTGTAGTCACTGTTGAAATATGGGAAACGTGGCAGCCAATTTGTGCACAGCAAGCTCCCACAAACAGCAATGTGATGATGACCAGATAATCTGTTTTTTGTTCTGTTGATTGAGAGATAAATATTGTCCAGGATACGGGGATAACTCCCCTGCTCCTCTTCGAAATAGAGCCATGGGATCTCTTGAGATAGCAGATGGGGCCTCGGTTTAAAATCTCATCCGAAAGACGGCACCTCTGACAGTGCAGTGCTCCCTCAGCGCTGCTCTGGAGTGCCGGCCTAGATTTATGTGCTCAAGTCCCTGGAGTGGGACTCGAACCCACAACCTTCTGACTCAGAGGCGAGAGTTTGACCCACTGAACCGCAGCTGACGCCTCGAGACTTAACAAAGACTCCTGGATCCTTCTGTGGTTCAGCTGAATAAGACAGCGAAAAGCTGATCCTTGGAGACACTTCCACCACCAATCTGTAGTGAGTTGGCTGATTCACCTGGGCTACAGTAAGGTTGATCTCGGTGACCCTTGCTTAGGAAGAGGAGAATCAGCTCGGGTTCTTGCTGATCAACAATCCTTGCTTAGACTGCATTGTAGGTGTTCAGTGAGGACAGCAAGGGGCTCAGTTACGGTTTCTTTCGGGGCCTGTTCACTCACCTCGGCAAATATTCTTGCATGTGAAGAACGGCCACGCGGGCAAGGTGCCAGATAGCTGCACCTGTGGAATGGTACCCCAGCAAGAATCGGCTTCACCCTTCGAGAGAGGAGAACACGGTGAAGGTAGAAACTAGCAGAAAAGGATTGGGGGGAGGGGGGCGGGGAAAACAGAGCATAATAGCCAAAATGGCCTCTGTAGTGACTTGGGCAACACATGAAATGTGGGTGCTGTACAATTGTCGTTTTCTTACAGAAGGCATGTCAGTGGAAGCTGGGCAAATGAACTGAAATGGGCAAATGAAACACTTTAAATGAAACCCATTCCTAACATAATACACTCCAATTTCTGACCATTATGTGGAACTCAACAAAACCTATGACTGAAAGGTCACTGAAATTGCATTGCTTCTGTCTTGATAGAAACAGTAATAGCTCATATCACCAGAGGCCCATCGAGAGGTATGGAAATAGTAAGCTTCCATTTAAGGCATTTCGGTTCATTCCACTGGTCCTCTAGCCTTGTGATATTTTATAAGCTTTACCCTGACCCGTGGAAATTTTCCACCCTCTGCAATGAAATGTTTAGAGGTCAGTAAAGCATGTCTGTGAGCCAGATTATTGCATCCTGAAATCCTCGAGGTAATAAGTGAGGAAACAGGTGAGACTCTGCCACACGTTTAAATAGTGTTAGTTGCCAGTAATTTCTGTGGGGGGGGGGTTCTTCCGATCTCCCATCGTAACTCTGTGTCGGAAGATTGGCAGGAACTGGGGATGTTGTTTTCCCCTGTTTTGGCCCTGTGGAAATGCAATCTATCTGTCGACTCGAGGCAGGATAAAATGGTCCTGGTGTTGATGAGAGTAGGGCGTGAATGGAGGAGTTGTGGACCATAGAGGGTTGACATGGTTTCGGAGATCGAAATGCCTATGGTTATGTAACACCTTATCTTGGCAGAATGTCTCGGCACATACAGCACATTGCTCTTTTCAGGAGTGCAGTGACTGTTATGTCGTCAATGGGTCACGTTTGATAAACGGACCGGAATTCTTTGAAGAGCAAACCGAATGTGGTGGATATAGATTATCTAGTGGACATTGTTAATGTTTGTTCAGAAGTCACTTGATAAAGTTCTACACTTGAAGACTTCTTGTACCGATTACCTATGGGACCTGACAACAGCTGTACTCCTCAGCGGCAGCCTTTTCAGGCTCGGCTAGAGTTTTTCCACATCAACGGTTGACCTCGATGCTTGAAAGTCAGTTTTTGGAGACTCTGCTTTCGATGGACTGGAAAACCAGCTTCTGAACCCTTTGGTTTATAAAAAAAAAATCCTAATGGATGTTGGGAATAGGGACACAGAAGAACTAGCAGTAGCGATGGTTTTGAACTTGAAAGGAAAGATTTAATGAGTCGAATGCAACACTATCAACTTCTATTTATATGGCACCTTTACTATAGCAAGTCGTTTGAGGGCACTTCAAGCGAAGGGCAGATTGGACACTGACAATACACTGACTGATCAGGAGTCAGTCGAAAGTTTGGAAGGTTACCAAAGGAGCAACCAAAGAGTTTTTTTTTCCCCAAGGGAGTATTTGAAAGTGGAAGGAAAGGCAGCAAGGTGAGGGCTTCACGAAGGAAACTGCAGGATACACAGCCATAATTCCTGAAGGCTCTGCCACCAGTGGTGGAGTGGGGGCAGGATAAGTAGTACAGACTTCAAAAAGAGTAGAGGATTAGAGTTGGGATATCGGGCTGGAGGGGTTTGTGGCGATGAGGCATGGAGGGTGAAGGCTTTGAAATCGATGCACTGGAAAATGGGACAGGATGATGCATCAACTTTGTACAGGATAGGATTGGAGTACACGATGTATTACAAAAGTTTCAAGTTGCAAAAAGAGAAGACCCAGAGAGCACAGTAAAGTACTTGTCTGAATGGCGGCAGATTAGGAAAAGGGGAGATGCAACGAGACCTGGGTGTCATGGTACATCAGTCATTGAAAGTTGGCATGCCGGTACAGCAGGCGGTGAAGAAGGTAAATGGCATGCTGGCCTTCATAGCGAGGGGATTTGAGTATAGGAGCAGGGAGGTTTTACTGCAGTTGTACAGGGCCTTGGTGCGGCCTCACCTGGAATATTGTGTTCAGTTTTGGTTTCCTAATCTGAAGAAGGACATTCTTGCTAGTGAGCGAGTGCAGCGAAGGTTCACCAAACTGATTCCCGGGATGGCTGGACTGACATATGAGGAGAGACTGGATTAACTGGGCCTTTATTCACTGGAGTTTAGAAGGATGAGAGGGGATCTCATAGAAACATATACAATTCTGACAGGATTGGACAGGTTAGATGCAGGAAGAATGTTCCTGATGTTGGGGAAGTCCAGAACCAGGGGACACAGTCTAAGGATAAGGGGGAAGCCATTTAGGACCGAGATGAGGAGAAACTTCTTCACTCAGAGTTGTTAACCTGTGGAATTCCCTACTGCAGAGAGTTGTTAATGCCAATTTGTTGGATGTATTCAAGAGGGAGTTAGATGTGGCCCTTACGGGATCGAGGGGTATGGAGAGAAAGCAGGAAAGGGGTACTGAGGTGAATGATCAGCCATGATCTTATTGAATGGTGGTGCAGGCTCGAATGGCCTACTCCTGCACCTATTTTCTATGTTGCTATGTCTTCTTAAATGTTATATAAAATTGTACTTTATTTAGTTTACAGTTAACAGTAGTAAAGCTATTGCTCATGTTTGACTAGCTTTATTAATTGATATAATGACATGAAGCTGGCTTTACGGGGCATAATTTCAAAATGTGCTAATGAAACAAAACTTGGAAGTGTAGTGAACAGTGAGGAGGATAGTGATAGACTTCAAGAGGACATAGGCTGGTGGAATGGGTGGGCACATGGCAGATGAAATTTAACGCAGAAATGTGCAAAGTGATGCCTTTTGGTAGGAGGAACCAGGAGAGGCGATATAAACTGAAGGGTACAGTTCTAAAGGGGGTGCTTGAACAGAGAGACCCCCGGGGGTATATGGGCACAAATCGTTGAAGGTGGCAGCGCAGGTTGAGAAAGCGGTTTAAAAACATTTACGGGATCCTGGGCTACATAAATAGAGGCATAGAGTACAAATGCATGGAAGGTATGATGAACCTGTATAAAACACTGGTTCAGTCTCAACTGGAGTATTGTGTCCAATTCTGGGCACCGCACTTTAGGAAGGATGTGAAGGCCCTTGGAGTGGGTGCAGAATAGATTTACAAGAATGGTTCCAGGGATGAGGGACTTCAGTGACTGGGAGAGACTGGAGAAGTTGGGGTTGTTCCTTGGAGCAGAGAAGGTTGAGAGGAGATTTGATCGAGGTGTTCAAAATCTCGAGACGTCAAGACAGAGTAGAGAGAGAGAAACTGTTCCCATTGGCAGAAGGGTCGAGAACCAGAGGGCATGGATTTAAGGCAATTGGCAGAAGAACCAAAGGCGACATGAGGGAAAACGTTTTTACGCAGCGAGTGGTTACGATCTGGAATGCGCTGCCTGAGAGGGTGCTGGAGGCAGACTCAATCGTGGCTTTCAAAAGGGAATTCCTGAAGGAAAAAAAATCACGGTTACAGGAAAGGGCAGGCAAGTGGGACTAGCTGTGAGGTGCTCTTGCAGAGACCTGGCATGGGCTCGATGGGCCGAATGGTCTCCTGTGCTGTAACAGTTCTGTTGTTCCATGACCAGTCTGTTAATCTTTTAGCATCCGGATGTGAGCTGAATATGAAACATCAGACAACCCAGAGAGGGGAGCATTTCCCTAAACTGAAGTGATTACAAACAAACTAACTACCTAGTACCCTACAACAACCAAATGCCGAATGTAATTTTTACCATCGAACTTTCCCTGGAGGGATTTTTTCATTCAGCTTTCATTTACTTCGAACCCACCAAAAATGATGTTGTTGAAAACGGAGTGTGCCGGTATTTTTTGCTTCCATTTCGTGCTGCTGCTGCTGTTTAGGGCTAGTCCAAGCTGCTGCCACCATTTCAGTGCTTTCTCCCTCTTTCTGTGAGACAAAGCACAGTCTTTAATTCGCTGAAGATTGTTTTCTTGGGCACTGTACCTGTGATGGAGTATGCAGCCCATCAAATGGCCTTTCTGCACCCTGGGCTCTGTTTAACAGCCGTAAGCAAGAGGACAAATAAGACGTGGCTGCTATAGGACAGATGGTTAGCGCAGTCACCAGCAATATTACAGCTATTTTTAGCATCCCTGCTTCCACATCTAAATCATAATATATGCTGAAAGACAACAGGGTGGTATTCTTCCCTGATGCACAGCACAGGAGAATTGCATCTATGATTGCTCTGACCTTTTTTTAAATACATTTTTAAAAAACTTTTAAAATTTATTCTGTCATTTGAAATTACATTCCCCAGTACTTACATTCCCTCCGCTATAATATAGTTTTGATTGTAACACAGCCCATCGCACTCGAGCATTGGCTGCTTAGAATGCCCTTGCTCGGATAAGCCATTACGTTTATATTTTAAGGGGAAACTTTTTTTTGGGGAGGGGCAGGAGAATGCATTATGAAATGGAGAGCAGTACTACTTTATAGTATTCTTGGAATCATAAAATGATACTGCACATAAGGAGGCATTCGGCCCATCGTGCCTGTGTGGCTCTTTGAAAGAGTGACCCAATTAGTCCCATTCCCCCTGCTCTTCTGCCGTAGAACTGTAATTTTTTCCTTTTCAAATATTTGTCCAATTTCCATTTGAAAGTTACTATTGAATCTGCTTCCACCACCCTTTCAGACAGCGCGTTCCAGATCTCACCAACTTGCACGTTTCCTCGTGGATAATTGCCTTAAATCTGTGTCCTCCGGTTACTGACCTTTCCACCACTAAAAGCAGTTTCTCCTTATTTACTCTTATCAAAGTCATTCATGATTTTGAACCCCTCTATCAAATCTCCTCCTCTTTCTCTGCTCTAGGGAGAACAAGGCCAGCTTCTCCAATCTCTCCACGTAACTGCAGTCCCTCGACCCTGGTACCATTTTTTTAAAAAAATGTTCACAAATGTTACTTGTCTTCAAAAGCTTAAATGAAGGTTGTAGAACAATGTCAAAGATTTGCCTCAAACCTGAATGCTGTTAATCCCCCTTAGATTAAAATTCTTATATTTGGCAAGTATTGTAAGCATGTTAAAGCTTGTCAACTTGCATTGGAAAGCGTTACCCATAGGCGTAGTAGTTTAAATGATTGTGACCATGATCCTGACCGTTGCCTATATTTCCATGCTGATCATGTGAGCTGGTTTCTGTGTGTGACATTAGTCTAGTACTCACGGTGCAACTGAAGCGGTTTGAACACTTCAGATGCATGCCAGCCTGTGAAACATAGAAACATAGAAAATAGGAGCAGTAGAAGGCCATTCGGCCCCTCGAGTCTGCATCTCCATTCAATATGATCATGGCTGATCCTCTATCTCAACACCATATTCCCGCTTTTTCCCCATACCCCTTGATGCCTTTTGTTTTTAGAAATCTATCTCTCTCCCTCTTAAATATATTCGTGACTTGGCCTCCACAGCCTTCTGTGGTCGAGAATTCCACAGGTTCACCACCCTCTGAGTGAAAACATTTCTCCTCATCTCGGTCCTAAATTTCCTACCCCGTATCCTCAGACTGTGACCTAGACTTCCCAGCCAGGGGAAACATCCTCCCTCATCCAGTCTGTCCAACCAGTCAGAATTTTATATGTTTCAACGTGATCTCCTCTCATTCATCTAAACTCTAGTGAATACAGGCCTAGTCGACCCAATCTCTCCTCATACGACAGTCCTGCCATCCCAGGAATCAGTCTGGTGAACCTTCGCTGCATTCCCTCTATGGCAAGTATATCCTTTCTTGGGTAAGGAGACCAAAACTGCACACAATACTCCAGGTGTGATCTCACCAAGGCCCTGTATAACTGTAGTTTTCCCTTGCGTAGAATGCCCATGCAGTGCGCTCAGTACCCTTTCAGAAGATGACAGAGCCAGTACAATCTCAAAACGAGCTTACCCAATATAATCCAACTTGCCTGTTTCCTCCTCAATATTACCCTTTTCACGTGCAGTTGTCATTCCGCTTCAACAGTGTCAACAGTGTCAGCTGTGGCTCAGTGGGCAGCACTCTTGCTTCTGAGTCAGAAGGATGTGGGTTCAAGTCCCACTCTCGGAACCTGAGCACAAAAAATCTAAGTTGGCACTCCAGTGCAGTACTGAGGGAGCGCCGCACTGTCAGAGGGGCTGTACTGCGGGAGCGCCGCACTGTCGGAGGGGCGGTACTGAGGGAGTGCCGCACTGTCGGAGGGGCTGTACTAAGGGAGCGCCGCACTGTCGGAGGTGCCGTCTTTTGGATGAGACGTTAAACCAAGGCCCCGTCTGCTGCTCTTGGCACTATTTGGGAGAAGAGCAGGGGAGTTCTCCCCGGTGTTCTGGCCAATATTTATCCCTCAATCAACATAACATAAAAAAACAGATTATCTAGTCATTATCAGATTGTTGTTTGTGGGAGCTTGCTGTGCGCAAGTTGCCTGCTGCGTTTCTCTCATTACAACAGTGACTGCACTCCAAAAGAACTTCATTGGCTGTAAAGCACTTTGAGACGTCCGGTGGTCGTGAAAGGCGCTATATAAACGCGAGTCTTTTCTTTTAACAATGGCTTGGTGTCATATAATTTCTCTTTGCATTAAGAAACTTTCTGACTTCAGCAGCCCTGGGTTTGAGCAGTGGAAAAACATTCAGCCAGTCCCGTTCTCCGTTGTTAGCTGGAGACTTTGCTGGAAGTACATGTGCGGCCAATGTGTGAGGGCGGGAAAAGGATCCACTGGGGGGTGGCCCTTTGCTGTGGGATATCCTGCTGACATCGCCTGTCGGAACTCGCAGGGGAATAAAGACCCTGTTGAGCAAGGTGCAAGAGGGTAACCAGCACTGTGGAACTGCCCCCATTAAGGCGTTGCTGCCTTTGGGAGATAAGGGTGAGAAATTGGCACCAGTTAAACAGAAGCATACCTGCCCACTTGATTCCGAACTTGACACTGGGACAGAATCATTTCTTTCCTTTCATTTCATGCCTTTGTTACCTCTAGACTTCACTATTCCAACGCACTCCTGGCTGGCCTCCCACATTCTGCCCTATGTAAATGTGAGGTCATCCAAAACTCGGCTGCCCCCATGTCCGAACTTGCACCGAGTCCCGCTCACCCATCATCCCCTGTGTCCTAACTCGCACCGAGTCCCACTCGCCCATTACCCCCTGTGCTCGCTGCCCCGTGTCCTAACTCGCACCGAGTCCCACTCACCCATCACCCCCTGTGCTCGCTGCTCCCGTGTCCTAACTCGCACTGAGTCCCGCTCACCCATCACCCCCTGTGCTCGCTGACCTACATTGGCTCCCGGTTAAGCAACGCCTCAATTTCAAAATTCTCATCCTTGTTTTCAAATCCCTCCATGGCCTTTTTGCCCCTCTTTATCTCTGTAATCTCTATAATTCAGTCTCTCAACACCCCCCCCCCCTCCCCCTGGAGATGTCTATGCTCCTCAAATTCTACGCTCTTGAGTATCCCCGATTTATAATCACTCAACCATTAGTGGCCGTGCCTTCAGCTGCCTGGGCCCCAAGCTCGAACTCCCTCCCTAAACCTCTCCGCTTCTCTACCTCTCTCTCCTCCTTAAAACCTACCCCTCTGACCAAGCTTTTGGTCATCTGCCATAATTTCTTCTTATGTGGCTGTGTCCCATTGAATCATTTTGTCTGAAATTACTCCTGTGAAACGCCTCGGGACGTTTTACTACGTTAAAGGCGCTACATAAATACTTGTTGTTTCCTGGCTCTGGATGTTTTGGCTGGTTCATGCAGACCAGTTTGAGGTGTTTGACTTGCGCTTTGCCTGGAAGAAAGAGGCACAAGAGCTGGCCAAGCTGCAGCAAATGTGTGTTGCAGCCAATGTTCCCCCGAAGGTATGTGGCCACGCATCAATCGCGAAGTCCCATCAGCTCCTGCCGCTGGAGGAGGTACCGCGCGTGCGTGGCTGCTCGCGATTAAAAAAAATGAGGGGGTGTATTGGATGCGGCCCAACTTGGTTACTAGATCCCACAGTGACCTTTGTTGCAGTTAATCGAACTCTCAAAACGCCAAAGTCCTGGCAATATTTTCTGTCTACATTCAGTTAAGTTTTGAAATGTTAAAATGAAAAATTTGCTTCTTTGAAACGTTACTCAGCTTCTACTGCAGTCTGTCACCATGATGTCATTATGTGGCCCTCTGGGGAAAAGATAATTTGTTTTAAAATTGCAGTACAGGTCATACATTTCAACAGCATCTCCCTGTGGTCTGAGTGGGTGGGAGTAAGCAGCATTGGGAGGAGCCTCCGTTCCGGAGAGAAGAAATGAGCTGCTGCTGCAAGGAATTACGGAGAGAGGGGGTTTCAACCATCGTGCAGCGGTGGAATTTTTCTTATTTGTCGATGTTTCAATTGTGATCTTTAGTACCTGTTTATAATCGCAGGCAAATAATTTGTAGCTTCAATTCCTTTGTTGGAAGGAATTTGTGGTCTGATGGCTGAAATATTTACTGTGGCATAAGAGAGGGAGCGCCGTCATTTCAGAAAGAGCTGCCATCTCTGAAGCCCTGATTGTGCTAAAACAGAACATTGAGACTCCTTGGCTCCACAACATAGCAATTTGCGTAAATTATTCATGAACCGAGCCAGTGCAGAACCAATCTATTGCGCTCGACACTCCTAACATTGCGAATACATTTCTTTTAAACCAGCACGGTTTGGTTTAAAGCTGTACTGTCTCTGAAATTTTCAGCAAAATATATTTAAATTAAAAAAAAAAGGTTATACTTATTGACTAGTGTTCATTATGATTGTTAGTATAATGCTGAATTGATGGGATTACTTTTGAACTTAAAAAAAAAAAGTTACAGATTTATAACTAGCTCCCATTCAACACCAATTGAGTATTTGACTCACAGGGTACATCTTGAGTCTTGCTTTGCTTTTGTCTGGACATGATGCTGGTCCTCTAAGCCGTTGTAATAGCAGTGCCACATTTTGTGTGTTTCCTGTAGCCTTCCTCATTTGCTATTAATATGAGGGCAACAAAGATCCCTTTGATAAATTGATGAGGAATTGTTTGCATTTTCTGCAGTTTAAAGATCTACGTGCAATTTTGAGTTCTTATTTGTAAGATTACTAAAGCGCCTTTGTGTTGCGGCTGCAGAATGTGCGATTTATAGGATGCACTGCGGCAACTCGCCAAGGTTACTTGGACAGCACCTCCCTGCTTCCCATGCAACCTCTGTCACTGGGAAAGACCAGCTGTGTCACGGGAACATGGTCATTTCCCAAGTTCCCCTCCCAAGTCGCACGCTGTCCTGACTTGAGCATTTATCAGCGTCCTTCTCACTGCGTCGGTGTCTGGAAATTCCCTCCTGAACACCATTGTGGGAGTCCCATCGGTGCAGCGGTTCAAGGAAAGGGCAACTAGGAATGGGCAGTAATATGACTGCCAGCATCACCCATAACCTGAAGGATTTTTAATAGCTAATTTGATCGCTGCCAGTCACCTTTCTGCAGCTCCTTTCTGTAAATGTTTTAGAGAATTTTCTAATTCCTCTGCATTCTCTATTTATATACACCTGCACATATATTCAGGTTGTGCGCCAAACAATTTGATTCTACTGCCTCCGTGATTGTTGCTTTCAATCTTACCCAGTTGGTTTTAATATTACGAAGAATCTACACCAAAAAAGACAGGCCAATCGGCCCAACTGGTTAATGGCGCCATTTCTGCTCCACACGAGCCTCCTCCCACCCCTCTTCATCTCACCCCATCACCATCGCTTCTATTCCTCTCCCCCTCAGCTGTTTATCCAGCTACTCCTTAAATGTGTCTCTGCTATTCACCTCGACCGCTCCCTGTGGTGGAGATGCAGAAACCAGCAAAGGATGACCAAAAATAGAAAATCATAAAATGATTAGACAGAGTCAACATGGTTTTATGAACGAGGAAATCGAGTTTGACAAATATTTTAGCGTTTTTGAGGATGTAACTAGCAGGGTAGATAAAGGGGAACCAGTAGATGTAGTATATTTGGATTTCCAAAAGGCATTCGATAAGATGCCGCATAAAAGATTATTACACAAGATTGTGGGATTGAAGGTAATGTATTAGCATGGATAGAGGATTGATTAATGGACAGAAAACAGAGTAGGTATAAATGGGTCTTTCTCAGGTTGGCAGACTGTAACTAGTGGGGTGCCGGAAGGATCAGTGCTGGAGGCCTCAGCTATTTACAATCTATATTAATGACCTCGATGAAGGGACCAAGTGTAATGTAGCCAGGTTTTCCAAAGATACAAGGCTAGGTGGGACAGTAAGCTGTGAGGAGAACACAAAGTATCTGCAAAGGGATATAGATAGACTACGTGAGTGGGCAGTAAGGTGGCAGATGGATTATAATGTCGGGAAATGGGAGGTTATTCACTTTGGTAGGAAGAATAAAAAAAGAATATTCTTTAAATGATGAGAAACTTTAAAATGTTGGTGTTGAGAGATTTAGGTGTCCTTGTGCAAGAAACACAGAAACCTAGCATGCAGGTACAGCGAACTATAAGGAAGGCAAATGGCATGTTGGCCTTTATTGCAAGGGGGTTGGAGTATGAGTAAGGAAGTCTTCCTACAATTGTTCAGGGCCTTGGTGAGACCACAACTGGAGTACTGTGCACAGTTTTGGTCTCCTTATCTAAGGAAGGATATACTTGCCGTGGAGGCGGTGCAACTGAGGTTCATCAGACTGATTCCTGGGATGAGAGGGCTGTCTTATGATAGATTGTGTAGAATGGGCCCATACTCTGGAGTTTAGAAGAATGAGAGGTGATCTCATTGAAATATACAAAATTCTGAAGGGGATTGACAGGGTAGATGCAGGGAGGATGTTTCCCCCGGGCTGGGGAGTCTAGAACGGTCACACAGTCTCAGGATAAGGGGTCCGCCATTTAGGACTGAGATGAGGGGAAACTTCTTCACTCAGAGGGTGGTGAAGCTTTGGAATTCTCTGCCCCAGATGGCTGTGGAGGCTGAGTTTCTGAATATATTCAAAGCTGAGATTGATCGATTTTTGGAGTCTAAGGGAATCGAGGGATCGGGCGGGAAAGTGGAGTTCTTATTGAATGGCGGAGCAGACTCTAGGGACCAAATGGTCTACTCCTGCTCCTATTTCTTATGTTCTTAAACTCGAATGCTAAGCGGGAATCAATGGAAAGGAACTTGCTGTTTAGCTGCACAGTTTACAGCAGACTTCACGGGGATTGTACATTGTAACTCTATTCCAACTATTATCCATGTGGAAAATTCCCATACCGGAAATGAAAGTCAGTACCATGTCTTATAACCGTGTTATAGGAAATTCCTCTTACGATTTACCGACTCCTGAAACAACCGATTTAATGTTCATCTATTTTGCACAAATCTAATTTTAACTCGGTAAAAGTTGAACTTAATTCTGGATAAATGTTTGCAATGTACTCGAGTGATGATTTCTGTGCTGTTGCGGTATGCAGTATGATGAGGAAAGATTAGTGAATGTTGGGTATTGCAGTGTAGAAAGAAGATGGTATGGGGACCTCATTGAAGAATATAAAATATTCAATGCTACAGAGAGGCAACAGATAGCAGGAAGGACTGCTTTTCTCCATGATAAACACTTGTAGAAGAACGTGCTTGCACTGTAGTCTGGGACCTGTAGTTCTGGTAAAATGCCAACTGCTGTGCATTCTGTCCTGCGGTTGCTGGAAACAATCTTGGTTTACACAGACTTCTGTGTCGCAGCACAACAGAAAACATTTCACCGTGTTCCCAAAGCGGATGTGTCAATGCACCCTAGGTATCCTGTCCTAGGCGGGACAGTAGCGACAAAACACTCGGACGGTCAAATGCACTTGGCTGCTAAGATTGGATAGCAATGGAGCACAGTTGAGGTGTCGGCCTTGGCTCATCTGAGTCAGAAGGTCATGGGTTTGAACCCACCCCAGGGACTTTGAATACACAATCTAAGATGACACTTCAATGCGCTACTCCCACTCCATGACATTATGCGGTGTGTGTGTGTGGAGGGCTAGCGTGAAAAAAAAGAAGAAAGACGTGCATTCCGATAGCGCCTTTCATGACCACCGGACCCTTCAAAGCGCTTTGCAGCCAATGAATTACTTTTGGACTGTAGTCACTGTTGTAATGTAGGAAACACTGCAGCCAATTTGCACACAGCAAGTTCCTGCAAGCAGCATTGTGATAATGGCCAGATCATCTGTTTTTTGTGATGTTGATTGAGGGATAAATATTGGCCCCAGAACACCAGGGATAACTCCCCTGCTCTTCTTTGAAATAGTGCCATAGGATCTTTTACATCCAGCTAAGAGGGCAGACCAGGCCTCGATTTTAACGTCTCATCTGGAAGACGGCCCCTGCGACAGCGCGGCGCTCCCTCGGCACTGCCCCTCCGACAGCGCGGCGCTCCCTCGGCACTGCCCCTGCGACAGCGCGGCGCTCCCTCGGCACTGCCCTGGGAGAGTCAGCCTGGATTGTGAACTTCACTGCCGTTTTAATTTCCCCTTCAGTTACTGGAGTTAGAAGATGTAACTGTATTTCGATTAGTACCTTTTGGAGTCTGAACTGATCCAGAGGACCAATCTCCAATCACTCAGCAAATGCTAATTAACGTGTGGGTGAATTGATGCCAGATTAAAGTACATTCACCTCACGAGCTTGCTTTCTGTCGATGTTGATTTGCATGCTTGTTGATAAAAGCAGTTGGCGAGCCACTCTGTCAGCCCTTTCATCATCCTGCACTGTGCTGACCGTGCACGTTTGCCCAGGCACAAAATGATTTGTCTGGGTTTTGTTTTTGTTGTTTACTTTTTTCCCCAGTCAGATTTCCTTGTGATGTATCCACAGCCAAGTGATGTGGGACCCAACGTTCCATCAGTTCTCTGTTATAGTGTATGCCCCTGTGAGTATGCTCACAGGTTTGTTCAGCTGTTAAGTTGGGAGTGGCTTAGCCAGTCACGTGATGTTCACAAGACTCGATAAAACCCCAGCCAGTTGGGTTCAGGGTGTCCACGTGGAGGCATTTTCTAAACTTGAAGTTGTTATGACAGATTCTGCATGTCTGTCCATTTTTAAACCAGCAGAAATTCCCCTCCAAGGACTGAGGCTCTACAACCAGGGCTCTCAAGCTTCTGCCTTTGTGGGCCACACTTGTGCTTGCCACAGAACCTCGGGGGCCGCGATGGAATCAATTTTTAAGGATGTCATAGCAGCGCATTTGGAAAGAGGTGACATGATAGGTCCAAGTCAACATGGATTTGTGAAAGGGAAATCATGCTTGACAAATCTTCTGGAATTTTTTGAGGATGTTTCCAGTAGAGTGGACAAGGGAGAACCAGTTGATGTGGTATATTTGGACTTTCAGAAGGCTTTCGACAAGGTCCCACACAAGAGATTAATGTGCAAAGTTAAAGCACATGGGATTGGGGTTAGTGTGCTGACATGGATTGAGAACTGGTTGTCAGACAGGAAGCAAAGAGGAGGAGTAAATGGGTACTTTTCAGAATGGCAGGCAGTGACTAGTGGGGTACCGCAAGGTTCTGTGCTGGGGCCCCAGCTGTTTACATTGTACATTAATGATTTGGACGAGGGGATTAAATGTAGTATCTCCAAATTTGTGGATGACACTAAGTTGGGTGGCAGTGTGAGCTGCGAGGAGGATGCTATGAGGCTGCAGAGCGACTTGGATAGGTTAGGTGAGTGAGCAAAGGCATGGCAGATGAAGTATAATGTGGATAAATGTGAGGTTATCCACTTTGGTGGTAAAAACAGAGAGACAGACTATTATCTGAATGGTGACAGATTAGGAAAAGGGGAGGTGCAACGAGACCTGGGTGTCATGGTACATCAGTCATTGAAGGTTGGCATGCAGGTACAGCAGGCGATTAAGAAAGCAAATGGCATGTTGGCCTTCATAGCGAGGGGATTTGAGTACAGGGGCAGGGAAGTCTTACTACAGTTGTACAGGGCCCTGGTGAGGCCACACCTGGAGTATTGTGTACAGTTTTGGTCTCCTAACCTGAGGAAGGACATTCTTGCTATTGAGGGAGTGGAGCGAAGGTTCACCAGACTGATTCCCGGGATGGCGGGACTGACCTGTCAAGAAAGACTGGATCAACTGGGCTTGTATTCACTGGAGTTCAGAAGAATGAGAAGGGACCTCATAGAAACATTTAAAATTCTGATGGGTTTAGACAGGTTAGATGCAGGAAGAATGTTCCCAATGTTGGGGAAGTCCAGAGCCAGGGTCACAGTCTTAAGGATAAGGGGTAAGCCATTTAGGACCGAGATGAGGAGAAACTTCTTCACCGAGAGTGGTGAACCTGTGGAATTCTCTACCACAGAAAGTTGTTGAGGCCAATTCACTAAATATATTCAAAAAGGAGTTAGATGAAGTCCTTACTACTAGGGGAATCAAGGGGTATGGCGAGAAAGCAGGAATGGGGTACTGAAGTTGCATGTTCAGCCATGAACTCATTGAATGGCGGTGCAGGCTAGAAGGGCCGAATGGCCTACTCCTGCACCTATTTTCTATGTACAGAGTTTAAATCCATGTTCCCATTAATTACAAATAGCACAAGTTGTTGATGGGAACCCTATGAGGAGAGATTGAGCAGACTAGGCCTATGCTCCCTCGAGTTTAGAAGAATGAGGTGTGATCTCATTGTAACATACCACATTCTTACAGGGTAGATGCAGGGAGGATATTTCCCCAGGGCTAGGGAGTCTGGAACTTGGGAGCACAGTCTCAGGATAAGAGGTCGGCCATTTAAGACTGAGATGGGGAGAAATTTCTTCAGAGGGTGGGGAATCTTTGGAATTCTCTACCCAGAGGACTGTGGAGGCTCAGTCTTTTAGTATATTCAAGACTGCGATCGATAGATTATTTGATGATATGGCGATAATGCATGAAAATGGAGTTGAGGTAGAAAATCAGTGGTGATCTTGAATGGCGGAGTAGGCTGGAGGGGCTGAATGGCCGACTCCTGCTCCGAGTTCTTATGACCAGATTCTGGTGGTCTTGTTGGAATTTATCCAACAGTATGGCAACAGAGCCAAAAAACCGCTTTCCAGGCCCACATAACTCAAGCAGGACAAAGCTGCACTTAAGAAATCTGAGCGAAGGCAGGATTGAGTTACCTGGGCCTCATGGGCTAGCCTCGGATTGCAGGTTGAGCACCTCTGCTCTGAAGTACTTGGACGTGGCTGTTCTGGGGCTGTGCAGTGTGATCCTTCAGAAAGCCTCCACTCAGCAAGAAGCGCGGGGCACATTCAAGTTACTTCTGCATGCTTCCTAGTTGATGGCTCGCAACACTTTTACTTGCTTTTGACAAAGGCCAGAACCCTTTGGGGCGGCAGGGAAGAGAGCGTAGAGCGAAATTCATCCTGTGAATTTTGTTGTAAAAGTTGGCGTGAGTAATTAAGATTTCCCCTTTTGTACTTGTTTCGCTTCAAAGGTTCTCGACAGGGGGAAATTTCATCCCCTTGGTTTCTGAGCCTCCTCTCGGTAAGTTCTGAGAGGTTGACATGTGGAAGTAGTTGTTACTGGCCAACTCCCATGACCTTAAACCCAGTCTGTAGGTGCACAGAGCACCTCCAGCAAATCAAGTTTATGGAGCAATCTTGTATGCATTCTGTTTGGGACAATAAGACATTTGGATTCCCTTTTCTCCTGTTTGAAACTATAGTGATCTGGTTTGACTGTTAAACTATTGCTGCTTTTTTTGTGGGGGTGGGTGGGTGGGAGGGAGGAGTGAGTTTGAATTTGGGCTGAAACAACAAATTTGCTACTATGAATTAGAACGTGTACGCAGAACCAAATGTTGACGGAAGTTTCACTTTTAATTTTTGCAGCTAGCAATTAGATGTTAAGATAACGAAAAGAACTACTCTGTCTGCATCAGTTTTGTGATTGAACGCGGGCAGGTGCTGAAGTTCCAAATGGAGCCCCCGCGAAAGTGTTTGCTATGGCATGTTCACCAGCTCAGACTGCAGTTGCTGCTTCCAATGTGTTTCAAGCTGAAAGACTATCCTCGCTTTCCCGGGCTCCGTTTTCCATGCTCTGAAATGAATTGTTTCTTTCACAGAGCAGTCACGCTTTAAGGGTTTAATGTATTTCAGTGGCATACATGGATCTGGCACCCGGCCCAGCCTCTTGCTGGCAGCCGCACTGGTATGCAAATTTGCCCGGAGCTACACATGCCGTTGTACTTTCAGCCACTTGCGCGCAGCAAGCAGCTCTGAGCGAGAGAGAGCAGAGAGCGATCCTCCCTGCTCAGCACGCCAGGGGGAGGGGAGGAAAAGACAGCTCTGTTCCTCCCGTCAATATCTCGACACGCATTCGAAAGACTGACTCCTGCAGAAAAAAGATTACGCAATCGTGACCAGCAGACGGAAGCCCAAATCGGGAGCGGAGCAGTAAAACTCCACGGGGGAACTATTTTATTTGAAATAAATAGAAATAGTTCTGGATCAACTGGCTCAAATAAATCATTCCCGTCGTACCTTCCCCCCCCCCCCCCCCCCTCCCCCAACCAAAATAAAATCATCATATAATAATGGTTGAGAATTTGTAAGGCTGTCAGGAGCTTTAAATGCACAGTTGGATTGTGATACGTGCAGAGCGAGCGTTAAAGATTTGATCCTAATTTTGATACCATTGGATGTGAGCGGCTAGTAATTTTGCTACAGTGCAATTTCTCCCTGGATCAGACTTGTGCATCGATCAGGTATGCATTTGGATTCAATTGCCGTCCAGTTGACCGGCTCACGAGTAAAATCAGTCTTGATGACCTGGAATATTTCTCTCTGTGCACTGGGCTGTATGGGGGAGTCGCACAGCAAGATGCAGAAAGAGAAATAATGGAGTTCTGTGACTATCCAATTGAAATGCTTTTTGTGAGATAAAATTGAATCAAGGTAAATCTAGTGGGACACTGTACTACATGCTTTTAAAAAAAATAAATCAGCCCTTCCAGTACAATGGTGGCAGGCCTTGAATATTACAATGCTTTGGTGCAGGTTAATTTTGGTGTCAAGGTGTCTGTGCTGAGGGCAGATGAACTAACTGTAGCCCACATATTTTCAGGGACCGAACGGCATATTTGTATGCAGTTTGTGCAGGCGCTTAATTTAGCTCTCCGAAAGGGGATTATGGGAACCATTGCTTCTAAATTGAGAGCAATTATATTTGTAGGCATCTCCTTAATTTGAAGGTTCGATTTGAGGGAGTCACAACATTAATCATTGTGTCCTCATTACATATAACCGCCCATGTTCCAAGTAAGTGTCCCTTTTAATCCCTCTCTGCTCCAACACAATTACCATGATTTGTGGTTTTATCCAAGTGTCATAATGAGTGGAGAATCTGAGGTGACACAGCACCAATTCACACGGTGCTGCTCAGATGGGGCCTAGGCTTTGCAGTGTTTACGCTCCTGCAGATATTGAAGTGAGTCATTCAGACGTACAATGGGCCTCGGTGTGGCAGTGTATCCTGTTGCCAGGAGATGGATGATGTGGGTCAAAAGTTGACTGTCAAACTTGGGGAGTGTTGCAGCCTCCAGACTGACCACTAATTTTTTTCCCATTGATCTTCTGCACAGTTGTCTGGCTACTCACTCTAACATTGCACAGCCGCCAAAAGATGTTGCATTAAATTGCATTTGTGTTAGTTTGCACTGTTTTAAGAAGGAGCCTGTAATTGTATAGCACTGTAAAATCACAGACATTTACAGCAAGGAAGTAGGCCATTTCGGCCCTCCGTGCCAGCCGACCAAGAGCTATCCACCTGAATCCCACTTTCCAGCTCTCAGTCCGTAGCCCTGTAGGTTACGGCACTTCAGGTGCACATCCAAGTACTTTTTAAACACCGTGAGGGATTCTGCCTCGACCATCCTTTCAGGCAGTGAGTTCCAGACCCCCACCACCCTCCGGGAGAAAAAAATTCCCCTCTAAACCTCCCCCCCCAATTACTTTAAATCTATGCCCCCTAGTTGTTCCCTCTGCCAAGGGAAACAGGTCCTTCCTATCCACTCTATCTAGGCCACTCGTAATATTATACACCTCAGTCGGGTCTCCCCTCTGCCTCCTCTGTTCCACATCTGTTGGGATATCCCAGAGCACTTCACATGAAATGAATTGTTTTTTGAATTGGGCTGTTGTGTGGATAAGTGCAACAGCTACTTCACACACAAGATCCTACAACCAGCAGTTGAGATGAAGGATGAGTTGATCTGTTTTTGGTGGCGGTGGTAACTGTGTTGGCTAGGGCACCAGGAGAGTTTCCTTCTCTCCATTGTCCATCGGAGCGGCAGGAACAGGGAGCTTGATGTATCGTGCGACGTAGCCCTATTAGTGTCTGCTGTGGCTCGGTGAATAGCACACTCGCCTCAGAGTCAGAAGGTTGTGGGTTCGTATCTCACTCCAGGGACTTGAACGCAAATCTAGGCTGACAATCTAGTGCAGTGCTGAGGGAGCGTCGCACTGTCGGAGGTGCCGTCTTTCGGATGAGACGTTAAACAAAGACCCCATCTGCCTTTAAAGGTAGACAGAAAAGATCCCATGGCACTAAGAAGAACAGGGGGAGTTCTCTCCGGTGTCCTGGGGCCAATATTTATCCCTCAATCAACATCACTAAAACAGTTTATCTTGTCATTATCACATTGCTGTTTGTGGGAGTTGATGTGCACAAATTGGCTGCCGCGTTTCCTACATTACAACAGTAACTACACTCCAAAAGTATTTAATTGGCTGTGCAGCGCTTTAAGACATCCGGGGGTTGTGAAAGACGCTATATAAATCCAAGTCTTTCTTTCATTACTGCCCCGAAGCTTCAGCCTACATTATATGATAAGGTTGCAGACTGGAGCCTGCCTTGTACTATAAGATTTGGGGCGGTAATAACGATTTGAAATCCTTTTTATAAAGCTAAAAATATCATTCAAGAATGTGAAACATTGGAAATTAATGAACAAGCGAAAAAAACTGACTTTGTAAAGTCTGGCCACAAGGAAGAACAGGAATGTCACAATTCATGAAAGATCAAGTAGGATAAGACTAATTCATCAGTTGCCTTTATTATTTATTATGATGATGTCTTGGATGTCTTTGTAAATTTCCTAAGTTGGTAAGTGGATTCCTCAGAATGACTCCAAGCCAGTGGTCACCATGGGAGTATCTTTGTCACTGGAGTTACACAAGTATGAAAGTCATGGCCAGAGGGGTGAGGGTTTGAAGCGGTGTCAGGGTATTTACAGGGTTTTATGCAATTTTCCCAGGCTGAATCGTGACACCTGCCCTGCTACCTGAATGAACTGATTTAGCAGTTCAGTGATTGTGGAGGCGCACGTTTCCAGGGTTTTGTAGTACAGGGTACAGCCAAATGTTGCAGATGTGTTGGATACCCCCCCACCGATTTTAATGAAGTTTATTGCTACTCGTGCCAGACAGCAGCGTTTATCAGGTGCATCCTACCCTGGATCTGGTATTAGAATTCTAATGTCGTCTGTCGAAAAAATATTGGCACTGAAATTTTAGTAAAACCCAATGCTGAGATTTTAGCACAACTGCACTAATAGTGTTCTCTTCCCCACGTCTCCCTAAAATGTTGGTCAGGGCATGAAATTTTCACTCTCTTGTGCCCACTTTGAACTGTTGAGCACCTGGCAGCACAATTGGGTCATAGATTTTGCCCCGAGACTCTTGGGTTGTGTGTCGTGACACCGCTGCATAGCAACTGGTAGTTACAGATCTGTCACTGACAATGGAGGAAATTTGAAGTGATCTCTCTCTCAACATTAGACTGCATTGGCTGAAATATGCCGTGTCCCCCGAGGAAACTGCACGCAGGATCAAAAAAACAAATCGCGCTCGCGTTCATGTTGCAGCTAATAAAGAAATGCTGTATTCTCATTTTAATATTTCTGTCAGATCATTTCGCACTGGATTAGAACTGAGCTTTCAGCCCATCTATTATCATCATAGGCAGTCCCTTGAAACGAGGATGACTTGCTTCCATGCCAAAAAAGGGTGAGTTCACAGGTGTTTCAATGAAAGACCTAATATTCCAGGCCCCGAACTACATGTTGAAGGGTGGAAGATGCCTGTGGGTGGATTTTTTTAACGTGGGGTGGTCGTTGCCCACCAGCCACCACACGGGCTTGACAGCTAGATCTTGGTCCAGTGGCAAGGGTTACCCAAGACGACTGGAGACCAGCTCTGCTGCACGGGCCTAGTGCGCGCACATATCGCACAGTGTGGACTGGCCCGTGCTGCCCCTGGGCCCTCGCCTCTTCTGGCCCCGAACTCTCACCTCTCCCAGGTCCTGATCACATCCCTCTACATTCTCTCACCGCTCCTTTGCCCCGACCTCGCCGCAGTTCTAATGTACTGGCTGCTGCACTGTGATATCTTTTTAAAAAAAAAAACCCCACAGAAAATCTGAAGTTACCAACTTAATATCATTGCTGTGCGATTTCTAAGCAGTATGCCACCTGTAATGATCAGTGTTATTCGGCCATCAATAAAGATGTTGACCCGGTAAGTTTCCTCTTAGCTAATTTTGTAGCAATCACTTCTAACTCCAAAGTTTGCAGAATCAAACCACACTGCATGACTCGACGACATAGTCCAGCATGGCCCTTCAGTGCAGTATAGAGGGAATGCTCCAGTCAGAAGTCTTTATCGATGAGACATTAAAACCATGTATGTTCAGGTGGATGTTAAAGATCCCATGGCACTATTTGATAGAAAGAAAGACTTGCATTTATACAGCGCCTTTCACGACCACCGGACCTCTCGAAGCACTTTACAACCAGTGAAGTACTTTACACGAGACTCCCAAAGCAAGCGCTCTACTCGGGACTCCTACATGGCAAGCGAACCCCAGGTGGGCAGAGGAAACATTACGGGGACACTCTCAAAGCCTCCTTGATTAAGTGCAACATCCCCACCGACACCTGGGAATCCCTGGCCAAAGACCGCCCTAAATGGAGGAAGAGCATCTGGGAGGGCGCTGAGCACCTCGAGTCTCATCGCCGAGAGCATGCAGAAACCAAGCGCAGGCAGCGGAAGGAGCGTGCGGCAAACCAGACTCCCCATCCACCCTTTCCTTCAACCACTGTCTGCCCACCTGTGACAGAGACTCTAATTCTCATATTGAACTGTTCAGTCACCTGAGAACTCACTTTTGGAGTGGAAGCAAATCTTCCTCGATTTCGAAGGACTGCCTATGATTGGAGTGTAGTCACTGTTGTAATGTGGGAAACGCAGCAGCCAATTTGCGCACAGCAAGCTCCCACAAACAGCAGTGTGATAATGACCAGATAATCTCTTTTTAAAAAAAAAAAAAAATGTTCATTGAGGGATAAATATTGGCCCCAGGACATCGAGGATAACTCCCCTGTTCTTTGAAATAGTGGCCATGGATCTTTTACGTCCACCTGAGAGAGCAGACGGGGCCTTGGTTTAACATCTCATCCGAAAGAAGGCATCTCCGACAGTGCGGCGCTTCTTCAGCACTGCACGGGAGCGTCAACCTAGATTTTATTTTTGTGCTGAAGTCCCCGGAGTGGGACTCGAACCCACAACCACCGAGGCGAGCGTGCTACCCCACTGAGCCACAGCTGACTGCTGATAACTTTTTAAAAAAAATACAGAAAATCTGACGTTACCAACTCAATATCATTGCTGTGCGAATTTGCAAGCAGCATGCCACCTATAATGAAGTGTTGTTCGGCCATCAATAAAGATCATGACCCCGTAAGTGTCCTCTTGGCTAATTTTGTAGCACTCTCTCTTCTAACTTTTTCGGATTTAAGACTCACTGCATGACTCGACCACACAGTCCAGCAGTACAGTATAGAGGGAATGCTGCGCTGTCGGAAGTCTTTATAGATGAGGCATTAAAGCCAATGTGTGTTCAGGTGAATATTAAAGATCCCATGGCACTATTTGATAGAAGTGCGGGGAGTTCTTCTGCTGTCCTGGCCAACATTTCACCCTCGATCTACACCATCAAAAAAATGAATAACTGCTCATTACATTTGCTTTTTGTGTGGCCTTGCTATGTGCAAATTTGCGTCAAGTTTGCCTACTTAACAACAATGTTGGCACTTCAGAAAGGATTCCTTTTTGGATTTGAAGCCCATTGCAGCACCCTCAAGACGATGTGGCATTCTTCTTAAGATAAGATGACATAAACGGTATTGGGCCTTCTTACAAGGAACATTTTTCTGCTGTCAATTTTCTGAATTGGTTAAGAAAATTTTGAGCTTCAAGATGAGCAGTATGGTGTTTTAATGTGTAGCGGCTGTCTTTGCCTCGCTCGTGGATCGTGCCGGCTGGAGGGCATGGCTGCAATGATCAGATGTTGAAATAGAGCTCGGTTTAATTAGTCTGTTGCTTTACGGACACTGCTCAGGTAATCCCTGTGTGGCAGTGATCCAAATAGGCACGCCCTGAGGCCATTTATCGGCGAATTGTTCCGAAAGTTTCTCTAAAATGGCAGCTGATTTTTAAGTTCCCTGATCACGCCCCTCGGGAAAGACGCCGCAAAGCCCATCTCAACTCGGGTTCATAAGATAGAAAGAACGAACTTGCATTTCTATAGCACCTTTCACAACTTCAGGATGTCTCAAAGCGCTTTACAGCCAATGAAGTAATTTTGGAGTGTAGTCACTGTTGTAATATGGGAAACACGGCAGCTCAAAATGCGCACAGCAAGCTCCTGCAAACAGCAATGAGGTAATGATCCAGATCATCTGTCTTTAGTGATGTTGGTTGAGGGATAAATATCGGCCCCAAGACACAATGAAAGGGAGTTTGACCAATAGGTTTCAATTTAGATTTTTGCTCTGATCTAAGCTGAGCATTTTACTCTCTTCTACTCTGTTCCTGTTCATCATCATAGGCAGTCCCTCGACATCGAAGACTTGCTTCCACTCTAAAAGTGAGTTCTCAGGTGACTGTACAGTCCAATGCTGAAATTACAGTCTCTGTCACGGGTGGGACAGACAGTGGTTGAAGGAAAGGGTGGGTGGGGAGTCTGGTTTTCCACTCGCTGCTCCTGCCTGCGCTTGGTTTCTGCATGCTCTCAGCGATGAGACTCGAGGTGCTCCGTGCCCTTCCGGATGCTCTTCCTCTACTTAGGGCGGCCTTGGGCCAGGGACTCCCAGGTGACGGTGGGGATGTTGCACTTTATCAGGGAGACTTTGAGGGTGTCCTTGTAACGTTTCCTCTGCCCACCTTGGGCTCTCCTGCCATGTCGGAGTTCCGAGTAGAGCGCTTGCTTTGGGAGTCTTGTGTCGGGCATGCGGACAATGTGGCCCGCCCAGCGGAGCTGATCAAGTGTGGTCAGTGCTTCGATGCTGGGGATGTTGGTTTGGACAAGGACGCTAACGTTGGTGCATCTGTCCTCCAGGGGATTTGCAGGATCTTGCGGAGGCAGTGCTGATGGTATTTCCCATTACTGAGTGAGTGTCTGTACAATGAAATATCGAGTGGTACTGAATCACTGGCACTTTACACAGGGGTTCAACCTTGTTGGGTGGAAAGAGGCTGAAGTCTGAGGGAAGAAATAAATAACTAACGAGGGGAGTGCACTTATTTTTTTTTTTTAAGTGCAGTTTTCTACAAAATTCCAGTTTTATGCTAAAAAATATATTTTATGTGGGGATACATGTGACCACATTCCAGCGAGCAAGGACCGACTGCTCTTGCTAAATGTGCTCAATGAAACATTGGGGCCGAAATTCCTCCTCTCCCCAGTTGCGGGGATGGGGTGGTCATTTCTCTGGTGCCGGACATTCTGTGCCCGGTGCAGAATTGTCGTCCCGGAAGAGAAATTCCGATTACTGTCTCTTGCAGGAAGTGGAGTGGGATGTCACGCACTCCACTTCCTTTTGGGTGGGATCAGGGGCGCAACCCGGGCACCTCGCGGAGCGCCAGGCGGCCTCTGCGTAGCACTGCCGCGTTTCAACTTCCCTGGATGCTGCGAGCTCTGCACGGAACTCTGATGGCCTGCACTGGGCCACCAGGGCTAAAGGGTGCTGTGGCCCGCAGCCCGGCACTGCAAGGGAGTGTGCTGCGCTGTACGATCGCGGCCCAGACCCTGTGACATCGTGCGACTGCAGCCGGAATGGTAAGGGGTGGGGTGGGGGGGAGAAATGATGGTGCAGCACACCTCCCCATTAACTTTCATCGCGCGATGGGTGTCCGGCTCGGTTTGCGACCCGCGAGGCTGGCGCGGGCATTGCACGCTGCAGCCTCACGTGGGCGCTGGCCAGTTTTCGTGGCAGGGCGGAAAGGGAGCGTCGCCATTGCTGGCGCGGTAGCCTGGGGTGCTTCCAGCGGGGGCGCAGCACTGCTGCATTTGCGCCTTGGCTAAGTCCAGCGCCATTTCGCTGGAGCCAGTAACACGCCCCCCCCCCCGATCGGAAACATTCTCATGCCCCGTTTAACGGGAGCCACACAACAAGGGAATTGCAGCCCCATTGTTTTGGTGGCAGGGACAATGAGGGTTGTAACAGATGTTGGAACACTAGACTCGCCATGCAGGTTTCCATTACCTGACCTGACACCTGGTGCCTTGGATGTGGGTTGGAAACGTAAAACACATCTGCCATGTACAATAATAATTCGCATTCCTCCCTTGTTCTTCCAAGCCTCCAGACATTTGGGGTTAGTCAGCGCCATGCACTGTTGAGGGTTCTGCAGTTTGTGCAAATACAAATAGGAAGGAGCATACCTGCCAAGTATGCCTTTGGAAATCCGAGCCCGATTGTCTGTAGCCACCGAGGAATTGGAGCTGTGGTTTGAAAAACATCCAGATAATGGAGGGTTCGGAGTATTGAGTTCTGTTCACACAATGCGCCAATGATTCTGACCTGTGTAGAAGCCAGGTTTTGTTATCCAAATCTTGGTCAGAGAGCTGTTTTTGAAGAGGGTCTTAAAGGAGGATGGGGTGGAATTCCAGAGTTTGCGGCCTAGACAACAAAAGCCACGCAGGAGGGTGTAGGGGCTGCATAGGTAGCCAGTGAGGCGTTCAGTGACTGGGAGCCAATGTAGGTCAGCGAGCACAGGGGTGCTGGATCCGGGCACGTTAAACCTCCGTTTGTGGTGGTTGGGAGACCAGTTAGGAGAGCATTGGAAGAGCCGAGTCTGGAGGTGACGGACATGGATAATTGAATGGCAAAACAAGCTCGAGGTGCTGATTAACCTACTCCTGTTCCTATGTTCCCATCTTCCTCTCTCCTTGATCCTCAAGAATGAGGTCTGTTCTGTGTCACTTATAGTGGCCATGTGAACGACATCCAGAAGAAATTCATGATTTATTTTAGTTTTCTTTCCTGTTCTGAAGGTGTTTGTGCACAGTTCTGTGGGCACATGGTATACCTGACCTCAAAATTGGTTATTTTTGTGTTCATAGAGAGTGTTGGTAGATTATTTGTCCATGGAAGACATCGCAACTTACTCAAGGGAAAGAACCCTAGCTGGGCTCCTCTTCTCTTCCCCCCCCCCCAGGTCAATAACTGCTCTAATTGAGATCAATTTACTCAAAATAACTCTGCGATTGAAGCCGTGACCTTCTGACCTGTCTGAGTAGTGGCTTTAACCATTGGGGCATCAACGGAGCTGGATAGTTTTTGAAAATAAAGTCTCGGAAATCAATCACACTGCAAGTATTCACCGCCGATCCTTTTATTTCTCTTCAAATGCCTGCGGGAGCACGGTGACTTATAACTGTGTTGCACAGGCTGGATGGACCGTCCATAGGGTCTTTACCTGTCCATCAGGGCCCAGGGGCAGCACGGACCAGTCCACACTGTGCGATATGTGTGCGCACTAGGTCCGTGCAGCAGAGCTGGTCTCCAATCGTCTTGGTTAACCTTTGCCACTGGACCAAAACCTCGCTCTGTCAGGCCCGTGTGGTGGCTGGTGTGCAACGGCCACCACACATTAAAACAATCCACGTACAGGCATCTTCCACCCTTCTGGATGCAGTTCGGGACCCGGAATATTAGGTCCTTCATTGAAACACCTGTGAACTCATCCCTTTTCAGCGTGGAAGCAAGTCATCCTCGCTTCGAGGGACTGCCGATGATGATGAGAACCAACTTGCAGGTCTGGACACAGCAGGAAAGGAGCAGTAGCAAACGCCAGCTGCAAATGGCCTTGAATGAACTTGGGTACAAATGCAGCATATTTATTAGCAATAGGAATAAATATTCTGTATCTGATTCCAGTCTGTAATATATTCATTGTCTTCAAATTCAGAATCGAGCAGAGGGAGGTTTTCCTTTGAGTTCTCGTATATTTCATGTACATTTGACTCTTTCAAGGTCATTCTGGATGTTTGATGTGTGGTTTCCTGTGCATCCACACATGCCAGGTGCATTGCTTCTTCCGTTTGAAGGTGTACGTATTTAGGAAACCCATAACATCCCCTGCACATCGCGAACACGAGAGCCGCTCACGGTGCATGGCTGTGACGTGCTTGCATAATGTCTGTCCTGTTACAGTACTTGGTACAATTATTCTGCAATTATCGGGCAGTAAGTTTGAGAGTGTATGTTTCGGTTGCGTGTGACGGTTTAAAAAAAGAATGATTACCATTTTAGTCCAAAGCGTAGTCTGAAATTAGAGGGTCTTTATTTTAGGGAATGTAGTGTGACTGCGGCGTGAAATTAAAAGCTGTCCAGTAGGCCAAGCGATGAACTATTAGCTCAGTTCAGCGCTGATCCCAATGTAGGCGCACTGCACTTGGGGTCGATGCCTATTGGTTAAAGGGCGAGTCAACCATGGACCCCTTTCCTGATTGCTCTTGATTGACATCTCCTGGAGGTGCACGTTTGGTTGTCGGAGGGGGTTGGGTTTGTTGCAATGACATGTTTGGTCCTTGACTTGTATGTGAAGACGGGTGCTTTGTTGAAGTCTTGGTGAGGGGCTGACTGGTGCCTGCCACACAGTAGCATAGCAAGACGTTGAGGAGGAGAGAAAATAGGTGTAAGGAAGGACTAAACAAAAAGGTACTTGTTTCTTTAAAATCCCCTGATTTGATTTACGTGAGTCACTCGGCACAGCAAAAATAGGACTGAAAACTGGTCCAATAAACACCAGCTGTGTGTATATAATGTAGCATAACATTGACTGGAATATGCATCTAAGGCATAGCGCATGTTCGGCATCAGATGTTAAAAGCAATCTTTAGGTTGAGTATGTCTCCTGGTTACGGTAGTGTAGTGATACTGAAACATAATCTAGAGGCCTGGACTAATAATCCAGAGAATGTGAATTCAAATCTCACCATAGCACCTTGAGAATTTAAACTCTTATATAAAACAAAAACCTGGAAATAAAAAGCTGGTGTTGGCCCAAGTGGCCACGAGGTTTAAAACCCCAACTGGTTCACTAATGTCCTTCAGGGAAGGAAACCGACCGGCCCCTTGCCCAGTCTGACCTGTGTGTTTGACTAACCCACGTTGCTGTCTGAAGTGGCCTAGCTAGCCACTGTGTCCTCCTGCTGCGGCAGCATTGTGGGAACACTTTCACCACGCAGACTGCAGCGATTCAACAAGGAGGCTCACCGCCATCTTAAGGCAACCAGCGCTGGGCAATAAATGACGGCCTCAGGAAGGCAAATGGAATGTTGGCCTTTATTGCAAGGGGGATGGAATATAAAAGCAGAGAAGTCCTGCTCCAACTGTACAGGGTATTGGTGAGGCCACACCTGGAGTACTGCGTACAGTTTTAGTCTCCGTATTTAAGGAAGGGTAGACTTGCATTGGAGGCTGTTAACAGAAAGTTCATTAGGTTGATTTCAGAGATGAGGGGGTTGTCTTATGAGGGAAGGTTGAGTAGATTGGGCCTGTACTCATTGGAATTCAGAAGAACGAGAGGTGATCTTATCAAAACATATAAGATAATGAGGGGGCTCGACAAGGTGGCTGCAGAGAGGATGTTTCCACTCATGGGGGAAACTAGAACTA
Organism: Pristiophorus japonicus; assembly: GCF_044704955.1. Taxonomy (NCBI): domain Eukaryota; kingdom Metazoa; phylum Chordata; class Chondrichthyes; family Pristiophoridae; genus Pristiophorus; species Pristiophorus japonicus. Next base: position 4,075,942 of record NC_092006.1, read on the forward strand.
GGGGGCATAGTGTCAGAATAAGGGGCTGACTATTTCAAACTGAGATGGGGAGAAATTTTTTTCTCTGAGGGTTGCAAATCTGTGCAATTCACTGTCCCAGAGAGCTGTGGAGGCTGGGTAATTGAATATATTTATCTCCGCCTTAAGCAATAAGGGAATAAAGGGTTATGGGGAGCTGAGTCCATGATCAGATCAGCCGTGATCTTATTGAATGGCAGAGCAGGCTCGAGGGGCCCAATGGTCGACTCCTGCTCCTATTATGTTATGGTCTCACTCTAACAGTTATAAACCGCACAATCTCACCCCTTTCTGGAAGTAGATCGATGCCACATATTCATTATTTTCTACATAAATTCAGGAGTGTGACAAAGTTCTGTCCATTCTGCTGGACTTGAACATTAAAATTTCAGCTTTTAAAGTCTCCTTCCTTAAACCCCAGACACTATTTTCTTTTGGCTGGTCTTAATCACATTGCTGTGTGTGGGAGCTTGCTGTGTGCAAATTGCTGCAGCGTTTTCAACATTACAACAGTGACTATACTCCAAAAGTGCTTCATTGGCCGTATAGCACTTTGGGACGTCCTGAGGTCCTGAAAGGTGCTGTCGAAATGAGAGTCTTTTTTTCCTTATAATCTGGGGAAACAAATTAAGGAAGAAAGCCGAGAAAGTTGCTTTGAGGAGTGGCAGTGGAGTGATTCTTTTGCAAGCGACTGAGTTGCTTTTGAGCTTGGGGAAGACTGGAAAGCTCACCGCCGTGTGTTGGCAAGTGAACCTTTCCAGCCTGATGCCAACTGTTCACTACCCACCCGCATAGCTTTCTAATGAGACTTCTGTGTACCGCCTGTGTCGAGACTTCTGTGTACCGCCTGTGTCGAGACTTCTGTGTACCGCCTGTGTCGAGACTTCTGTGTACCGCCTGTGTCGAGACTTCTGTGTACCGCCTGTGTCGAGACTTCTGTGTACCGCCTGTGTCGAGACTTCTGTGTACCGCCTGTGTCGAGACTTCTGTGTACCGCCTGTGTCGAGACATAAGGGAATTAAGGGTTACGGGGAACGGGCGGGTAAGTGGAGCTGAGTCCACGGCCAGATCAGACATGATCTTGTTGAATGGCGGAGCAGGCTCGAGGGGCTAGATGGCCTACTCCTGTTCCTAATTCTTATGTTTACCGCCTGTGTCGAGACTTCTGTCTCTTGCGACAATCAAGCATCTAACAATTAAGGATTTCAGTTCTAGTCTATGCTGAGACCACTAAGCACTATCTGAAGCATGTTTGAACATGAGCAGTTGGCTGATTTTCTGAAGAGTGTACACAATTGAAAGGGTTAAAGAACCACAGGTTGACATGTTGGAGAGCCAAACTCTGGCACTGTCGAGCGGTGGGAGGTTGATTTTGAACCAGGTACCAAACTCGAGCCAGATGCTGAGTGTGCAGGAAGGAATGGAGATCCTGGCACCAGTTGGCACATGACCTGTGAGACGAGGGAGAAATACCGACCATTTTACCCTCTAATGTTAAATGCATGGTAGCCACAAATTGCTGTGTTGAAGTGGAGCATATTTAAGAATAGGTCGAAGTGTGACGGTACGCAGGTCAAGCCTTGATGATGTGGCTTACTTAATTTCCCGGTGAAAGTGTATGAAGTGCGAGTGGTACTGAACACGGTCCCTTGGTTATGTGGCCACACAAGGGGAGAAAATGATCACTGGAATGTTCCTACTACAACTGGACATGTGTATAGATTTCAAGTACATTTTTCAACGAGGCAGGTGAAAATGCTGTCCTGCCTGCTTGCTTTATAAATACCTGAAAAGCGCTGGATATTCCCAGCGCAAAGGAATGTCGATCGGACTTGAGACCCTGCAGGATTATGTGCCAGTTGCTGAAAGGATTTTGGTTGACCGTGTTATGGGGACAAACATTGAGCTCAGCTCGACCAATCGAAATTACTGGCAGCTGACCAATCAATTCCTCGTCATCGATGCCTTATTTCTATGAGCATTATGGATGTTCATTGCCTCATCAACCTCCCAGTTAGCACAGACCCAGTGCTAGCTACAGTTTAAAAACCGCTCCTGCTCCACTCCAATATTGTCCTTTAACCCCAGTTACAGAGCACGGCACCATTTACAGCACAGAAACCGGCCATTTGGCCCAAGGGTGTTTATGCTCCACACGAGCCTCCTCCCACTCGACTTTCATTCAGAGTTCATAAGGTTCCCGAGGTTGATTTCTGAGATGAAGGGGTTGACTTATGAAGAAAGGTTGAGCAGGTTGGGCCTGTACTCATTGGTGTTTAAAAGAATGAGAGGTGATCTTATTGAAACACAAGTTACTGAGGGGAATCTAGAACTAGGGGGCATAGTTTAAGAATAAGGGGTCGCCCATTTAGAACTAAGATGAGGAGGAATTTCTTCTCTCAGGATTGTAAATCTGTGGAATTCTCTGCCCCTGGGAGCTGTGGAGGCTGGGTCATTGAATAAATTTAAGGTGGAGATAGACAGATTTTTGAACGATAAGGGAGTGAAGGGTTATGGGGAGCGGGCGGGAAAGTGGAGCTGATCAGATCAGCCGTGATCTTATTGAATGGCGGGGCAGGCTCAAGGGGCCGAATGGCCGACTCTTGCTCCTATTTCTTATGTTCATCATCTTACCCCATCAATACAGGCAATTCTCGATTATCCGCACACGGATCCAACAGGAAACCATTGTAACAGGATTTAAAATTTCGGCCCGGGAAGGCATTGGGTTTTAACTTTATAATGTCAATCGCTCTAACGGAGAAATTGTTCACCTGGCAGACCCCAATCCCTGAGGGACCCAGATAATCGAGAGTTGCCTGTATATCCTTCTATTCCTTCCTCCCTCCTGTGTTTATCCAGCTTCCCCTTTAATGCATCTATACTATTCACCTCAACCACTTCTTGTGGTCGCAAGTTGCACATTCCTGTCGCTCTCTGGTAAAGAAGTTTCTCCTGAATTCCCCATCATTAGTGACTCATATTTATGGCCCCTGGTTCTGATCTTCTCCGCAAGTGGAAACAATTTCTCTACATCTACCCTATCAGACTCTTTTATAATCGTAAAGACCTCAATCAGGCCACCCCTCTCGGCCTTCTCTTTTCTAGAGGAAAGAGCCCCAGGCTGTTCAAGTAAATTTCTGTTTCCTACATCGGGGAATCTTGTGGGCTTCCGGAGTGAGATTGCCAGTTGGTGCTGAACTGCAGACACTCTTAACAACACTTACAAAGAACTGGATTTACAGTTCATCGGAATCCCTTTACCCAGAAAAGAGAGACTTCAATCAGCCTGGGCTAGATTTAATTGCTAGATTAAAGTCCCAGAAGTGATGAGTCAGTAACTAACGTCCGATTCTATCTGCCTGTGTGGTGGGCTTGTGTGATTGCTGGTGCTCCAAACCTATTGTGTTCTTTTTAAAAGGAAAAAGCAATAATTTGGAACTTTTAAAATCCCTGTAACAATCCTACAAACACTACTTATTCTATTCTCCCATTCTTAACGGTTTATTTCCATCGGCATTTCTTCCTTTTTGTCTCGAGTTATGATCTTTTAGCTACTGTATGTTGAATGTCCTCTACTAGTTACAGAACGCGGAGGCTGAAGTTTTGGTGGCCTCAGCTAAGTAAACTTTAGTGCCATATTTTTATGGGGTCCAGGAACCAAGGACACACTCTTCTTCTCCATCATCATAGGCAGCCCCTCGGAATCGAGGAAGACTTGCTTCCACTCTTTAAAAAAATGAGTCCTTAGGTGGCTGAACAGTCCAATATGAGAACCACAGTCCCTGTCACAGGTGGAACAGACAATGGTTGAGGAAAGGGAGGGTGGGACAGGTTTGCTGCACGCTCCTTCCGCTGCCTGTGCTTGGTTTCTACACGGTCTCGGCGACGAGACTCGAGGTGCTCACCGCCCTCCCGGATGCACTTCCACCACTTAGGGCGGACTGGTCTTTGGCCAGGGACTCCCAGGTGTCGGTGGGGATGTTGCACTTTTATCAGGGAGACTTTGAAGGAGGCATCTTCTCCAGCCCTAACCAGTTAGCAGTCAGTGTATTTAGTTTGTTGCCTGTTTGGCTTGTGGATTCACATTTTCTTTAAATCAAGTATGGTGTCAATTAACTGCAGGGGTCAGCATGATCGTGGGAACAGCAAAACTGGCTTAATACTGGAGTCTTTTATTGAAGCGTCAGATTTCCCTTGTCGGTTGTCTACAACTTCTAACTGACCAATTCGAGGACTGCAGTAGTGTTCCGACTGCTTCCTTACTTCCTCCCCCTCGCTTTCTGCTTGTACCTGCTACTCAACGTTTACAGAATTCAGACAGCTTCAGAGATGAGGCAATAGCTGGGAGCGAGTCCAGAGGTCATCCTTGACTTTATTTTGGCTGTCGGGTGAGTGTCACTGGAAAATATTTGGAGCATTGTGTTGCAGCAACATTTAATGCAGTTTGGCACTTTTCGTTTTTCAGAATGCGAACTCGCGCTGGAGTCCAGCTCCCCAGAAGACAGATTGGATAGGCTGGGGTTGTTTTCTTTGGAACAGAGGAGGCTGAGGGGAGACTTTATTGAGGTGTGTAAAATTATGAGGGGCCGATATAGAATGAATAGGAAGGACCTATTTCCCTTAGCAGAGGGGTCAACAACCAGGGGGCATGGATTTAAAGTAATTGGCAGAAGAATTAGAGGGGAAATGTCTTCACCCAGAGGGTGGTGGGGGTCTGGAACTCACTGCCTGAAAGGATGGTAGAGGCAGAAACCCTCACCACATTTTAAAAAGTACTTGAACGTGCGCTTGAAGGGCCATAACCTACAGGGCTACGGACTGAGAGCTGGAAAGTGGGATTAGGCTGGGTAGCTCTTGGTCAGCTGGCACAGACACGATGGGACGAAATGGCCTCTTCCCGTGTTGTAAATTTCTCTGATTCTACGGATTCCAGCTCCCCAGAGGACAGGCCCACTCCAGGTAGCCCACGTGAGTGGCCTATACGATATGATCTAAGTGAGTTTCGTCAAGCTGTCGGGGTCTTGTGATTCAGTCTAATCCTTCTTTACCCTCTCATAGTGTCGCAGGTTAGCGATCTGGATGCTGTGGCCCCTTACCTAAAGACAGTCACAAAACTTTTGCCCTGGTTGAGAGTTAACCAGGGATCGAGTCTGCGACCTTCCGGGTCTCATGGGTCAGTTCCATTGGTCAGTGGGACGCTGTTCACTCACAGGACCATTGATGTACCGCTTAGAAGTGCAGAGTAAGATTGGTGGTACCTTTTTTGAGAAGTCTGTGATCAAATGGCCTCCTAGTCAGGAGGAGGCAGTTCGATGATGGGACAGGACACAAGCCGAAGATAGCAGAAGCTGTGGGAGCATTGAGTATTTTTGCGGTACCAAATTTTAAAGTTGCTTTCATCGAAGGATAGACTATTTTGCAGCCCAATCTCCGCACCAGTTCACAAAATTCCACTTCCCTATTTCTAATAGTGTCCTATTTATATTCCAGCTGGTAGTGTTCAAAGCGGGCTGCTCTAAACTAAAGCTGATCTCACCGGGTTTATGCTAATGGCTGCCCGGATACAATTCACGTGCTTGCCGGTTTGAAACTGCCTGTGCAATCACACATTGAAGTGAATCCAGGTATGGACCCAGAATAGACCAGTTACTGTGTAATGGGCATAGCGAAGCAGTTAATGTATTCCAAGATCAACTTGCACTTACTCCTGTGGTGACGCCACATATAGGACCATCTTACGGCAGCTTTTTAAAATAAACATCTACCTATGGCAGTAGAGTATATTTTTAGTCGGTGAACCTGTGGTTTTAACTGTGTGTCTTGCGCGTTTTTTTTTCCAACCGCTGATCCGTTGTCCCATGCTTTGGCTAGCTTTAATTTTCAGTTCTGCGTTGTACTTCGTCACAGTAGAGAAGCCGAGATTTCAATCAGGCCTTTATACCGGGGCTGATGTGAGTCTCTGCTCGAACTCAAACCGAAGCGGTTGCTCCGAATGGGAGAATTGCTCACTCATCATTCTGTACAGTTGGTCAATTTATCACCGCTCAGCCACAAAATGGGCATTGTTCACCGGCAGCACTGCACACCTGTGACGATGCTGAACAGGCTGTGCTGTTATAACTCAACTCACAATGAAAGGGAAAAACAAAAGCTGCTGTACTTTTATGGGAGTTTACTATATCTTCAATTCTGACCTGTTCCTCCATCTCGAGCAAGATTGTAACTTTCATTCCATGGCTATGTCCTCTCAGTACTCGGGGATCACCCCGAGAAGGGGTGGGTATGATTCCCACACTCCCCAATGACCAAGAACCTCCTCTGACTCTCTCCTCCCCCCCCCCCCCCCGCCCCAAAATCCTGTATGCTTTTTTAGCAGCCTTCTCAACTTGCCCTGCCACCTTCAAAGATTTGTGTGCCTACACCCCCAGGTGTCTCTGTCTCTGCACCCATCTTAAAATAGTACCATTTAGTGTTTATGTTGCCTCTCCTCATTCTTCTTACTAAAATGTATCACTTCACACTTTCTTAACTTTCATCTGCCACGTGTCTGCCCATTTCTCCAGTCTGTCTATGTCCATCTGAAGTCTGTTACTATAGTTGACCACGCCATCCTCCTCATACGACCCCTCGAGCCTGCTCAACAAGGACCTGCCAATCAATGAGGGAGAGGAAAACTAGAAATGGAGGCTTGGGAAGATGGAGAAAAGAGCGCGAAGAGGAGAATGAAAGAAACAGGCTCAAGACGAAGGGGAGGGAAATAGCAGGTTCGGGATCTCGCTTTAGTGTATGGGGCTTACATTATTGCATTGACGTATGTGGCCCACTCATTGTTTCAGGCATGTGTATCTGGCCTCCAGCTCACAAGGTAAGCGTATCACTGTCCAGAAGCACTGAAGCAAGTTCTAGGAGACCATGGTTACCTGTGCTGTATCTCTAGAGAAAGCTAAACAAGTTTTCTCCACTCCAAGCACTATAATGCCACTTTTATTGGGAAGGATTTATAATACTTTTACAAGTGAAACTGAGCACAGGGCCAGTGGAAAGGTTCACTTCCCCTTCCTGAGAAAGGAAACTTTCCAGAAGTTGTCTGAAATAAAAACACTTGTTTTAGTTTTGGCATTTGAAAGTTACGTGCCTGTTTTCTTCCTTTTTTGAAGAGGGATAATATTTTGGTTCTCTTGAGACCTGCCCTTCCCTCGCTACTCCCCAATCAAACTAACTGATGAGATAAAAAGAAAAACCGGGAATGTGGGAAATGCAAACCAAGTCCATCAGCTTCTTGGGGGGGAAACAGACAGGTTGTCGTAGTCGGTAGAAACGCTTCAGCCGATCTGATAGTATCCAGTCAAGCAACAACTTCCATTTATACAGCGCCTCTAATGTAGAAAATGCCCCACATCGCTTCACGGGAGAGTGACCAGACAAAAATTGACACCGAGCCAAAGGAGGACATATTGGGACTGGTTGAAAATGTAGGTTCTTAAAGGAGGAGAGAGAGAGAGGCGTAGAGATTTAGGGAGGGCATTCCAAAGCTTGGGGCCCCGGCAGCTGAAGGCACAGCCGCCAATGTGGGGTGAAGGGAGTGCGGGATGCACGAGAAGCCAGAGTTGGGGGGACATCGAGTTGTGGGTTCAGAGGAGGATTAAATGGGATCCTGAGATTGATAAATAGTGGCAGAGAGTACAGAAGCCAGATAGTTATGCTAAATCTATTCAAAACACTTGATCGACTCCAACTGAGCTATTGTGTACAGTTCTGGACATCACACTTTAGGAGCGACTTGAAGGCTTTGGAGAGGGTGCAGAATAGATTTACCAGAATGGTTCCAGGGATGAGGGATTACAGTTAAGTGGATAGACTGGAAAAGCTGAGGTGGTTCTCCTTGGAGCAGAAAAGGTTGAGAGGAGATTTGATCGAGGTGCTCAAAATCATGAGGGGTCTGGACAGAGCGTGCAGAGAGAAACTGTTCCCATTGGCGGAAGGGTCGAGAACCAGAGGACACAGATTTAAGGTGATTGGCAGAAGAACTAGAGGCAACACGAGGAAAAACGTTTTTACACAACGAGTGATTCGGATTTGGAATGCGCTGCCTGAAAGGGCGGTGGATAGAGATTCAATAGTAGCCTTCAAAGGGGAATTGGATAAATACGTGAAGTAGAAAAAATTGTCGGGTTCTGGCGAAAGAGCGAGGGGAATGGGACTAACTGGATTGCTCTTCGAAAGGCGCAGATTCGATGGGCCGAATGGCCTCCTGTGCTGTATGATTCCACAGAGATGGGATGGGGCGATGCATGGCGGGATTTGAACTTTGACGATAAGTAAGACGTGATTTTTTTTTTTCCTCCTGTGTCTCTTGTGTCTGGGAAGGCACCTAGCTCCAGGACTATTTCGCTGTATACAAGCAGAAACTAATTGGTAAATACGCAACAGCTTGTGGACTAGATCGAAATTGTAATTACTAGACAGGGGCCACTGTACATGGCTGATTGACCGTGTAATAGATACTAATGATTTAGAATGCTGGACAAACCCTTCACAAATGTTTGAAGATTTGAACCGGGCAACGCCATTCAGCCATTGGGTCCACAAGCTTGCCAAGTCTTTTTTTCTCTGAATTTGCCAAGTTAGCGTAAGATCATGTAACCACAGAGTTGTGAAGCAAGCATTTTAGCAATGTGCTGCCTTTCAACTTGTGAAAGCAAGGTATGACAATGAACCAGAAATGCGAGGGTCTACAAAGCAGGAAAGGATGAACAGCCTGGGTCACTTTTCTCTTAGGGGGGGGGGGGGGGGAAGGGAAGGGGTGACCTACTAGAGGTCTTTAAAATGCTGAAAGGTTTTGATAGAGTGGATACAGAGAGAATGCTTCCACTTGTGGGGAAGAGCATAACTAGAGGCCACCAATATAAAAGTCACCAAGAAATCCAATGGGAATTCAGGAGAAATGTCATTACCCAGAGAGCGGTGAGAATGTGGAACTTGCTGTCACAGGGAGTGGTTGAGGCGAATAGTATCGATGTATTTAAGGGGGAGGCTGGATAAACACATGAAGGAGAAGGGAATAGAGGGTTATGCAGATAGATTTAGATGGGGAAAGAATGGAAGAGGCTCGAGTGGAGCATAAACGCCGGCATGGACTGGTTGGGCCGAATGGCCTGTTTCTGTGCCGTATATCCAATATAATCCTGTGTACAACCAATCGCAGAGCACAGCAGTACTGAATGTGTGAAATGTTCCCTGGTGTGTAGAACTATCAGTTCGGTTGTCTAACTTGAAGGTGTACCTGCCACCGACATTTGTCTGGGCTTGTCGAGGCCCGCTGCCAAATTCATGGTGGGTTTTGAGCTATTCTTGCAACGTGACTGCTCGTCAGCAAATGTTTCTCTCTCTCTTTTTATAAAAAAAAAAGCTATTTTGGTCCTGTGGAATATGTTGTAATATGTGCGCTGCCAGAGAAATGGTCTTTTGTTGAAAAGCTTTGATAAAGCCTACAGGGGAATGTGGATAAGCAATGATTTCAGTTCGGTAGAAGTTTGTGCGGACTCTTCACCTGATCATACAAATTACAGAGGGAGCACATGAGGTCGGATTCAGAGCAAGGCAAAGTTCAGGGTCGGATTGTAGATCTACAAAAGGTTAGGCACGTAGGGCAACGAGGCCATTAAAGCATTTGAGGATGAAAATGTTCAATTTGAGGCATTGGGGAAACGGGGAGCCAATGCAGGTCAGAACAGAGGTGATGGGTGAGCGCGAGTTAGGTACGATAGTATGTGGACAATGTTCCCTCTAAGCTGCGCACATGCATTGCTGCGCACTTTGCCAAGGTACTCCCAAACTTTTCCATTGGAAATATTGCGCGTGCGCCGAGGTTTGAAGGGACCGCGCATTGAGACAAACACCACAAAGCGCAGCTTTGGGTACGGGTACAGCACAGTTGGGAATGAGCTGTCGTTTACGGAGTTTGAAGAATGGGAGGCCGCCCAAGAGGGCATTGCAATAGTCATGTCGGGAGGTGACCCAGAAATGGATGAGCGTTTCAGCAGCGGTTTTGCTGAGACAGGGGCAGAGACAGCCTGTGGGAGGACAGCCTTTGTGATGGAGAGGATACGAGGTCGGGAGCTCTGCTCGGGGTCAAAGAGGATACAGAGGTTGTGAACTGTCTGGTTCAGCCTGAGACGGTGGGAAGAGGAGGTGGGGGAGGGGGATGGAGTTAGTGGCAAGGAAGCTGAGGACAGTGGATTCAGTCTTCCCAACTTTTTGTCTTGGCTGTTGATCTCCTTTTCCCTTCCGTACAAAATGACAACTAGTATTAAAACATAAAATCAAGTCTTAAGTGAGCAGTAAATGGTAGGGAAAAAGTCATATTCTGACTCGAAGTCTAGTAATGAAGTTTCAGATTTGTAAGTTTCATTGACGAGAATCTCCAACCAATATTGTTAGCAGTAATTGTCCTTTATGAAAATTCTAATGTTAACAAGATGTTTGATTTCTCATGTTGGATTTTAAATCTATTCCTAGAATCATAGAACCTTACGGCACAGAAGGAGGCCATTCGACCCATCGTGTCTTTGCCAGTATTGCCTAAGATTCTGCCTGAGCTCACAGTTTGTGCCTCAGACATTCCCGCCTGCATGTCCATCATCCAGACGGCGCCATGGATCAGCCCTTTGACCGCAATCTTTTATTTAAACTCCGTTAGTTCGTAGAAAATATTGGGTTGCAGAAAATGCCTTATTGTTGACATTTCTGAATGTGTATTCTGGAGGTGAACAAAATGGTTTGCTCTTGTTGTAATATATTTTTTTAAAACTAGTTTAAGAACCTTGTCTGACGATTTCTTTTCTCTTTACAAAATGCACAGGACTCCCTGAAGTTGCACAAGAAAAGTGAGGAAATGAAGACCATTGAATCTTCTGCGGAGGAAGGTCGCTATCTACAGACAGGAGGAGAGACGAAGACTCCCCTTGCTTCAAGTTTGGAACTGTCTGAATGTAGTAAAGCTACTGTGTGTGGCACGGGGAGCGCCAGAAACGCTGATGCAAAAGATCAAGGACAAATGAATGGCGAAGCATCTGTGATTGAGAAGTCAGCAACGCTAAAAAACGCCTGCCCTGTATCCAAGTCTTCCAGAACTAAGTTTAGGAAGCCAGGGGTTGGCAATGGGATGGTGATGAACAAAGATTTGGGCCAGCTGAGAGCTAGCCTTGCTGCTGCCAGCTCGGTGAAGGAACGCTCGAGCACTCCGACCTATGTAGATTACAAGAATGTGAGCCCGTGCGAGCAGGAGGCACCGCAGTCTGCAAAGGACATTGCCAGCAGTAAAACATGTGGCAGGACTGTTTTAACACACACGACTAAGGACTCTGCTCTGGAAAAAGCATCGGTCAGACACGAATCTCCCGGGCACGATGCAGCATTGTGCAGCGAAGGGATCTCGCCCCGGCACGAGCGGCCGTGCCCCACGGAGAAGGCCGAGCACACGATCCCCAAGCTAGATAAGCAACCGGCAGCAAATTGCACTTCAGCCGACCATAGAGCCGTGACTAGCACTGACATCTACGGGAGGAGGTCCACCAACGGTGCTGAGCTGGACGGGACCCTCTCTGCACCTTCCCCAGCTGGGCCTGCAGCTTTGTTAAACAGGGCCGCTGCTTTCCCTCCCCCTCAGTCCGCTTCCATCCAGATCGAGGCCGACCCATTACTGGTCATTTCTGAGCTGGACAGCAAGCCAACCGTTGAAAGCCAACCCGTCTCGAGCAGCCTCCCCCTCCACTTTGGCTTCAAGCTCCACGCTCACAGTTTCAGTGCCGAGTCGGCGACGGCTGAGTGCGCGCACGAAAGCAGTCTGCAGCCGCCCCGCCTGGACAGCATGAAGGCTTTCGCTCAGCTCACCGGGGGCAGTCGCGAGCCGGGGTGCTCTCCGGTGCCCAAAACAGACTCTCCGAGTTCTGCCGGCCACACGGTGGCAAGCTTCAAAAGCCTCCTCAACAGCAAACCCTCCCTCAAGCCCAGCACACTGAAAGTGGCGCATCAACAGCTGCAGAGAACGTACCAGAGCTGCCCGGTCCCCAACTCTGCTCTCCAACTAAAGCCTATAAACAAAAGGAAAGGGAAGAGGCCCAGAATGAAAGTGGTTGCCAGCAGTGCTGTTGCTGCGTTTGGGGAGTGTTTAGCTTCACCCATCGTATCATCGGGCCTGTTGAAAACAGCCACCTACAGAACGGAACAGAAAATCCACTCCGACCAGCCTCCAATGATCCGGGCCGCAGGATTTTCACCCGTCTTAACTGAAAGTAAAATGGTTAAGCCTCGACTGCCAAAGTTAACCAAGGCTTGCATCTCTCCGCCACTCCCCCAGAAAACTGAGGGCGCAAGGCACTTTCTATCTCTGCATGCTCACCACGAAGAGAAAGCCTCTAAAAACAGTTCTCAAGACTCCCAGTCGTTCAGTGGCGCCTTCAGTGCTCTCAAATCTAAAAGAGGCCGAGCAAAACCCGACCCCATGCCGCAACTGGAAGAGCCTCCGCGGCGGACTTTAAAGATCCCCGCTTCGAAAGTCCTCTCCGCCGTGTCAAAGCCGAAGGAGTTTGTTCGTGAGAAAGAGCCTCCGATACTTCAGCCAGAAACTGAAATTGTGCCCAGCAAAACGTTTGTGGCTTCCCTTCCTGGAAAGCGGAGGCGTGGCAGACCCAAGAAGCAGTTGCTGCCCACAGCCAAAGCTGTCGCCCCGACCGCGCTGCTTTCCGCACCGTTAACCGTCGCCGACAGCGAGGGCGAGGCGGAAGCGGACCCCGCCGCCGCGCAGCATAAGGGCCTCGACCCCAGCGAGGCGAGGAGCAGGCCGGCGGAGCACGCGCAGAAAGCGGCCCCCGGCGACGACTTTGAGCTGGGCGCTGAAAGCGATTCGAAATCTGCCAAGAAAGGGAAGAGGCAATTGATGAAAACACTTCTAGACAAGAAATTTATCAAAAAGATCAACAAGATGAAGACGCTGAAGCGGAAGAAGCTGTTGAACCAGATCCTTTTGAGTGCGAGTGGATCTAGTAATAAAGGGAAAGTGCAATCGAAACTGAGCAGTACAGTCTCCACGCTCACTGCTACCTTTGGCTCCAAGTTGGGCCAGCAAATTAACGTTAGTAAAAAAGGAACTATTTACATAGGAAAGAAAAGGGGCAGAAAACCCAAAATCTCACTCGACGGCCCGTATCTAAGTAGCGCGCTGTCTCTCGATAATAAGCCGTCGCCGCCAACATCCTCCACAACACTAGGGCAAGTGCTGCCAAACTTCGCGCAGTCGGCGGCCGCCAACGTCCCGGACGTGCTGCCTTCGCCAACCTATTCCCTGTCGTCCGGGGTGAGCGGAAGCCAGAGCCCCGTCAGCAGCGACGCCGGCTTCATCGAGCCCACCCCGGTGCCAAACTTGCACTTGCACGGCAGCAAAGGCTGCGTGGCGCAGGCGCTCGCCCTGCGCAAGGCCTCCAAGGGGCGGCGGAAGCTGTCGCCCCCGACACTGCTGCCAAACTCCCCGTCCCACCTGTGCGAGCTGACGTCGCTGAAGGAGGCCACCCCCTCGCCCATCAGCGAGTCGCACAGTGAGGAGACTATCCCCAGCGACAGTGGCATCGGCACGGACAACAACAGCACGTCCGACCGGGCCGAGAAGTTCTGCGGGCCGAGGAAACGCCGCTACTCCTTCGACCACGTCTCCGTCATGCCGCCCGAGAGCGCGGCGGTCCTCACGGGCCTGAAGGAGAAACACAAGCACAAGTGCAAGCGCAGAACGCACGACTATCTCAGCTACGACAAGCTGAAGCGGCAGAAAAGGAAACGGAAAAAGAAGTATTTACAGCTGCGCAGCAAACAAGACCCCAATTTTCTCGCTGAGTTGGAGGAGCTAATAACTCGGTTGAGTGAATTGAGAATAACTCACAGAAGTCATCACTACATCCCGAGGGACATCCTTCCTTCGATCTTTCGGATCAACTTCGGCAGCTTCTACACCCACCCACCTTTCCCGTTCGACCCTATGCACTATGTCCGGAAGCCCGAGCTGAAGAAGAAGCGGGGAAGGCCCCCGAAAATGCGAGATGCAATGGCTGAAGTCCCTTTCGTCCACAGCCTGGGTTTTCCCCTTGCAAACGGTGGGTTCTTCCCTTCGTACAGTATGCCTTATTCCCCAACGCCAGTCTCAGCCGGCCCTCTGGGACTTGGCTATTATGCACGGTATCCTCCAACGCTGTACCCGCCGCCCCCTCCCCCTCCCCCCTCCCTCAGCAGCACCATGCCCCCTCCCTCGTACATGCATACTGGTCACCTGCTCCTGAACCCCAACAAGTACCACAAAAAGAAACACAGACTCCTCCGACCAGAGGCCTTCTTGGCTGGCAGTCGGACCTCGCTCTTGTCCATGGGCACCTACGCCAGCATTCCGGCAGAAATGGCTTACAGCTGGATGCACGAGCACAAGCATAAGCATCGGCACAAGCACCGGGAGCATCGTTCCTCCGAACAAAATGCACCATCCGTGGACGGTCTAACGGTTAATCCTTCTTTGTTACGGCGGTACACGTACGGGAAGGAAGCCATATCAGAAAGGCATAAACACAAAGACAAACACAGGTGCCACATGCCATACACCCACTTGACGTCATCAAAAGGCTTATTAAATCGAGGGGATCAGTGGGCCCGAAGGGACTCAACCGAGCACGGCTCCATATCTGTCGGATTGCAAACTCCCCTCCAAATAGACTGCACCGATGGGTCAGCGGGCTCCTGCTCCGACCACTACGTGCCCAGTTCCGAGTCGAGCATCAGTGAAGAACATACCAATCTGTTTACAAGTGCAATAGGAAGCTACAAGCCCAGCAAACTCTCTAATGGTCTGGGGCGGAAGAAGCAGTCTGACAGTCCTGAACTTCTCACCACGCAGGACAGCGTGCCCAGCAGGTTAATAAGGAGGGATCGACCACCTTCCAGTGAGAGAACTTCGCAGACCCCACCAGGTAGGAGTCTATGGCGAAAACCTTTGTTTGAAGGTGTTTTGAGATTGTGGCCCCTGTACTATATTCAAGTGTTCTGATGTTGGAGTGGAGCCTGATTTCATCCAGTAATTACCCCTGACAGAATTCCAAAATTAGTGTTCAGCCCAGTAAAATCTGGTAGCCTCAGTACTGGCATAATGGCACAGTGTCAGCTGTGGCTCAGTGGGTAGCACTCTCGCCACTGAGTCAGAAGGTTGTGGGCTTAAGTCCCACTCCAGGGACTTGAGCACACAGAATCCCGGCTGACACTCCAGTGCAGCGCTGAGGGAGGGGCAGTACTGAGGGAGTGATGCGCTGTCAGAGGTGCTGTCTTTCGGATGAGACGTTAAACCGAGGTCCCGCCTACCCTCTGGGTGGACGTAAAAGATCCCGCGGCACTATTTCAAAGAAGAGCTGGGGAATTCTACCTGGTGTCCTGGGCCAATATTTATCCCTCAATCAACATCACCAAAAAAACAGATTATCTGGTCATGATCATGTCGCTGTGTGTGGGAGCTTGCTGTGCGCAAGTTGGCTGCCGCATTTCGCACATTACCACAGTGACCACACACCAAAAGTACTTCATTAGCTGTAAAGCGCGTTGAGACGCCCAGTGGTCGTGAAAGAGGCTATAGAAATGCAAGTCTTTATTTCTTTATAGTGCAGTTCTGGTGTAACGCACATAGCCATTTTGCTGTTTGGGCTGCACCGATGTAGAGGTGCACCTGCAGTGGCATGAATCGAGTACCTGAACAGAGTTTCATGAAACGAGAGCTGAGGACGCAGTTAATACTGATGCATGCTCATTCCTTTCTAATTTCTGAAAACACTCGAGTGTTTATTATTTGATTGAAGTATTTTATTTGTAACCTCCAAGGCTGCTCTGTTCAAATCCTATTAAATATGAAGTTTTCTAATTGTAAAAAAAAAAATGCAGCTGACATTGCACAATTTTTGTTTTTAACCAGAATTTAGGCGCAATTGAGCCCAGGAATTAGGACTGCAGATTGACAATGCTTTAAATTTAAATTGTACTTGAATCTAGGCTTGGTCTTCACAGATGTGATGTGGTTTCAGATTTTGCAGTGGCTTGATTGCTGTATATTTTGAACATGATTAAGAAATGTACATTGTGACCCTGTCACCTTGGGTAGTATCGCGGAGCAGAGATGTGATGTGAATTGAGAGGCTAACACCATCATTTGTTGTCTGGAATACTGAGGGGAGGAAGCTGTGCTTCAGTCGCATAGAGCCTTGGTCAATCCCCATCTGGAGTAACTGTGTTCAGTTCCGGGGACCGTACCTCAGCAAGGATATATTGGCCTTGGAGGGGTTGCAGTATAGGTACACTGGAATGGTACTGGGGTGGGGGGGGGAGGGGGGTTAAAGGGCTAATTTATGAGGACAATGGCGGGGGGGAGGGTGATCTGATCGAGGTGTTTAAAATGTTAAAAGGGTAGATACGGAAAATCTCTTTCATCTGGTGGGGGGAATCCCGAACAAGCGGGTATAAATAACATTCGAGCCAGACCGTTCAGGGGTGCTGGAAACATAGAAAATAGGTGCAGGAGTAGGTCATTCGGCCCTTGAAGCCTGCATCACCATTCAATATGGTCATGGCTGATCATGCAACTTCAGTAACCCATTCCTGCTTTCTCTCCATACCCTTTGATCCCTTTACCCCGGGCCCCCAGCAAACACCACCCCCCCCCCCGGGCCCCCGCACACACAGCCCTTACAGCGGGTGATGGCGGGAAGCACTTCTTCACTCAGAGTAGTGGAAACTGGAACTCTAATTTTTTAAACATAGAAACATAGAAAATAGGTGCAGAAGTAGACCCTTCGAGCCTACACCGCCATTCAATGAGTTCATGGCTGAACATGCAACTTCAGTACCCCATTCCTGCTTTCTTGTCATATCCCTTGATCCCCCTAGTAGTAAGGACGACATCTAAACCCCAAAATTATGTGCATGTTCAAACAATTGAAGCTTTCAAGACGACGATTGCTAAACTTTTGTTAGGTGAGGATATCTGGGATATGGAGCAAAGGCGGCTAAATGGAGTTAAGCTAAGGATCATCGAATAGTGGACGGGCTCAGGGGGCTGAATGGCCTCCTCCGGTTCCTGTGTTGCTTTGTCTGTTATACAATTGTATAGTACCTCTACATGGTATTTTCTTTTCCCAATTGCATTCCTTTGTGACCAGAGTCAGAATCTGCTGACTATTCTGCCCGGTGTGTTGTCCGACATCCGGTGGTGACGTCTGTTTTTTATATCCGTGTCCTGATCTGTGCTGTCACCTTTCCCGCAACACAGTAAAGGATTACCAAGAGATGTGTGTGGGAATCTTCACCGATTTGGACTTGTAACTTTAATAATGTGGTCATTGAGTATTATGGGATAAATTACTGTTTGTAAACTCCTCTAGATACCCCAGAGTCACTGGAAACTGTTTCACAAAATCACTATCAGATGAATGGACGTTACAGGTCCAAAGGGTTTTTGCTCTGTTAATTTGCATTAAAGATGTAGTGTATATTCTTTTTATTTAATGTGTTCCCCATCTATAACAACATAGATTTATAGTTTACAGCACAGAAGGAGGCCATTGAACCTATTGTGTCTGTGCTGGCCAAAAAAGAGCTATCCAGCCTAATCCCACTTTCCAGCTCTCGGTCCGTAGCCCTGTAGGTTACGGCACTTCAGGTGCACATCCAAGTACTTTTTAAACGCGATGAGGGATTCTGCCTCTACCACCCTTTCAGGCAGTGAGTTCTAGACCCCCACCACCCTCTACGTGAAAAAATGTTCTCCTTAACTCGCCTCTTCTCCTTCTACCAATTACTTTCAGTCTATGCCCCCTGGTTATTGACCTCTCTGCTCGAGGAGTTGTTCTGTTTTTGAACGTTGGCTTGAATGAAAATGACTGAAGTTTGAGACTGCTGGGAAGAGTTTACCCTAAATACTAAGAACATTTAGGGGAATGGTAGCGTAGTGGTTATATTACAGGACTAGTAATCCAGTAGGGCATGACTAAAGATCCTGAGACCAGAGTTCAAATCCCACCATGGCAGCTGGGGAATTTAAATTCAGTTAACTAAATAAATCTGGAATAAAAAGCTAGTCTCAGTAATGGTGACCATGATTGTCGTAAAAACCCATCTGGTTCACTAATGTCCTTTTTAGGGAAGGAAATCTGCCGTCCTTACCTGGTGTCGACGGCAATGTGGTTGACTCTTAACTGCCCCTCTGAAATGGACTCACAAGCCACTTTAGGACATTTAGGGATGGGCAATAAATGCCGGCCTTGCCAGCGACTCCCAGATCCTGTGAACAAATTAAAGAAAATTCCAAATGTTTCCAAGCTATCCCTGTGGTAGTTGGGAATTGCACAATCTTTGTTCCAGCTTGGACATTGTTTCGAAGCCGAGCAGTGTGTTGCCTCGTTAAAATAGAATACTTCTGTGGCGTCATGTGAACACGAAGTAGGAATGTTTAGATATGGTCCTGTGATAAGAACATAAGAACTAGGAGCAGGCCATTCGGCCCCTCGAGCCCACTCCGCTATTCGATAAGATCAAGGCTGATCTTCAACCTCAACTCCACTTTCCTGCCCGATTCCCCCATATCCCTTGATTCCCTTAATATCCAAAAATCTATCCATCTCCGTCTTGAATATACTCAACGACTGAGTCTCCACAGCCCTCTGGGGCAGAGAATTCCAAAGATTCACCACCCTCCTGTGTGAAGACATTTCTTCTCATCTCCGCCCTAAACGGCTGACCCCTTATCCTGAGACTGTGACCCCCTGGTTCTAGACTCCCCAGCCAGGGGGAAACATCCTACATTTACCCTGTCAAGCCCTGTAAGAATGTTGTATGTTTGAATGAGATCACCTCTCATTCTTCTAAACTCCAGAGAATGTCGGCCTAGTCTACTCGATGTTCGTGCTGTGGTGAAGATTATTAGACGTGGTGCTCCGAAGGGCGTCCACACACGGTAATGATGCAAGAACATAATAGGAGTAGGTCATTTCTTCAACTGAATAATCTTTTCCTATTCTTTAACCTTTTATGTTCTTAGAGATTGATGTGCGAAGCTTTCTAATTCCTGAGTGCAAATATAGCTTGTGTGCGTGTAAATATCAACAATACTTGAGTGTAGAGATTCACTCGAACCTGCAAATTAAATTGCAGCCTTATTTCTCTCACTCTACTAGTTTATGCTTGTAAGGACAGTCAGATGAACTGATGCAGAAGGCTGCTAGCGGTTATCTTGATGTCACAGCAGAATGTATTGTGTGATTTATAGGCTTCTCCAGTGCGAGTTCTAGGAATAGGAGGCAGTGGTTGATATTTATCAAATGTAGCATTTTCCAAGGAGAAAGCAAGAAGAATGGCTCAGATTCAACTTGGACCTGTGCAATATTTCATTTGGGGAGGGGGGGGGGGGAGGCAATATAAATTTTATAGCAAAATTAATTTGTAGTAACTGAAATAATTGATTTTACATGTTTTTTACCCTTGTGGAGATGGGCGTTTCGCACCACTGCTCCCCTGCAGCCACGCCTGAGGAATATAGGTCATGGGCGGTTTTGGCATGTCTCCTGGAACAGCTCCGTTGACTTTTATTGGAATTGGTGTCTTGGACTGAGCTGGAAACATGTCTGGAGCTGGCCAACCCTGGCTGGCAGGGGTGGTGTATAAAATGCTACTACTGCATGCGTTAGTTGGCAGAAGTATTTTTGAGATTGGGTCATTTCAGCTTCCCCGTGCAAGGCCCTTTGGAAGTGCCTGCTCACGTTAAAGTCAGTGGAGCTTCTGGAGGTGATGTGCTACCTCCCATAGCGTATGTTGCCAGCGTAACTGAGTGAAGAAGCTAAGCCCTGGGATTTTGGTCTTCACCGGATAGATTTTCCAGTTGGGGCTATGTAACAGAGGAGTTATAAGTACAATTTATGAATGTGGGAATAGCCCTGTGACTATCCGCTGTTGCGAAGTCGAGCTAGTCAGTTGCTGTGGAACCCAAGTTAATCACCTTTAGCGCGCAGAAACTGAACCGTTGACCCCTTCCCGATAAAACAAGCTAGTCACCCCAATCCCAGAAACGCGGGAGCAAAGTCTGTTTCACTCGCACTGAGATGCCACATCGTTGTGGACGAGGTCCTGATGTGGGAGAGCAGCATTAATCAGGTCAGCTTGGCTTCCCCCGCCCACACAAAATTCGCACACCAGAAGACAGCCCTGTGAGGAGGTCATCACTACCAGCTCGATGTTGGGAAGCAGTTCCATCATAGGAATACAGCATTGAAGCAGGAACTGGACTTCTGACTGACGGGGGTACAAGTCTGAAGATAAATGGCCAACGGGCACATATTCCATTTATAGTCTTGTGCATTCCGATGAGGCCTGGGGCGGTAACTCATTTAGGTAATGGGAAAGGTTGGTGGTGTAACAAATGGAGAAAGAAGAACTAAATTCCAGCAGATAATTTATTGCATTCAACAGTCATATGAAAAAGTCTGTGTACTTTCCCAGGGCCACAAGGTTGGGGTGATTCATTCATTTGCATGCTTGGTAGCCAGACTGGTGTGTTGTGTTTCTCACCTTGGCACCCAAAAGTCCCCAAAGTGAGAAGGGTAGATCTCTTTGTCCCTAATCTGTGCAGTAGCTGCCTCATCTTCTGTTGGTTTAGCCCCTTGGAGTTCGTCACAGTTCATGTTCTCATTCAACTCCGAGTGCAGCAGCTCAGAATCACTCTGCATACTTCAGCCATTGCGTTCTGTCCCACAGACCGTCTGCACATTGGTTGAATGCAAGACCTTTGCTAGCCTATGTCCATGTGGATCAGCAGTGATGCTGAGTTTTCGCAGCCGTTGCTCTGAGCCTCTGGAAATGGATGATGCTTCGGGACCCGTATTAATCATGTCTCAAATGCCAGTGGACCTTGTATGTTGGCTAATGCCAGCTAAATCGTTGCACGGTAATTGGAGTGAGGCCACAGTGAAGAGTTTAAGTGTAGCTGTGACCTTCACAGCCACAGGCCGAGTGCTTCTAGTCACAACGACCCTCCAGTCATCTGCTACCGTTTGACACAGTTCAGTGATTGCCTCCCTAGATGCTGCTGCTCTGATAGTGTCCAATATAACACCCTGGCCCCTTTCCCTAGGATCTGGTCTCCTCCTGGGAGTCCTGCAATTGCCTGTCTTGAACCGCGCATTTATTCTGCTGTTTATCCGCTGGCCACTGGAAGATGTTGCGGGATCTGACGATGAGCATGTCCCATTAGCATTAGTTCGAAGCTGGACTCGGCAACCTGTGCACAGGATTCTGAAGTGATTAGATTTGTGATTGTGGCCTGTTTTAAATGTAGGCACTGTTAACACGCACGCATGGGCACTCTTAATGAGCGTGATTGGTGTTACTGCAGCGGGTTTGGAGATATCTTTATTAAAAAGCAGTAACCTTTGCCCACAAAGGTGGTGCCCAGAGCACTGCAGTTTCGAATTAGCATGCAAATAAATAGCTGCATGAATATAAACGGATGAGGCAGTGTAGTGGTTTAATGCATAGATCAAAATAAAGCAGTGTTGTAAAAATATGATCAAATCATAGTTAATAGGCACTATTGAAGCAGGAACATCGAATTATATAGTTATATGGAGCCCACAGTGCAGAAACAGGCCAGTTGGCCCAATTGGTCTATGCTCCACACCAGCCTCCTCCCACCCCTCTTCATCTCATCGTATCAGTATGACCTTCTCTTCCTTTCTCCCTCATGTGTTTATCCAGCTTCCCTCTGAAATGCCCCTACGCTATTGGCCTCAACCCCTCCTTGCGGCAGCCCGTTCCGCATTCTCACCACTCATTGGGATGTTTTATTATGTTAAAGGCACTATGTAAATACAGATTGCCGTTGTTGTAGTAAATTTCTCCTGAGTCGCAAGTGGAAACATCATCTCTATCTCTACCCTATCGAACCCCTTCACAATTTTAAAGATTGAATTTAATTTACTGCATCGAGGGAGGCAAATTGTGTGAAATAGCAGATGACTTGAGGGTGTTTGTGACCAGAATCACTGCGCCTGTGGCTGTGATGGTCCCGGGGATGAGGGACTTCAGTGATGTGGAGAGGCTGGGATTGCTCTCCTCAGAGCTGAGAAGGTTAAGGCTTTTTGTTTTGATTGCATTTACAAGCCGGAGAAGTGTAAGTTAACCTGCTGAACTCCATTTCCCTTCTCTCATTTGAAAAAATATATTCTCGTTGAAAGCTACCTCCTTGAACCACTCCCTGTCCTCATAATATTTTAAATTCCAATCAAACTGTTCATTGTAGCCCAGGAATTGGTGGATAGATCCTGATTAGGGCAGTGTGTGGGTGGGAGCCAAAGGCTGGTGGATAGCTCATGGCATCCCATTGCCTTAAATTTAGACAATAAAAAGACAGACAGACTTGCATTTATATAGCACCTTTCACGGCCACCGGACGTCTCAAAGCACTTTACAGGCAATGAAGCACTTTTTGGAGTGTAGTCACTGTTGTAATGTGGAAAACGCAGCAGCCAATTTGCACACAGCAAGCTCCCACACACAGCAATGTGATAATGATCCAGATCATCTGTTTTTTGTTCTGTTGATTGAGGGATAAATATTGGCTCCAGGACACCAGGGAGAACTCCTCCTGCTCTTCTTCGAAATAGTACCATGGGATCTTTTACGTCCACTTGAGAGAGGAGACGGGGCGTCGGTTCAACCAAAAGACAGCCCCTCCGACAGTGCGGCGCTCTCTCATTACTGCCCCTCCGACAGTGCGCCGCTCTCTCATTACTGCCCCTCCGACAGTGCGGCGCGCTCTCATTACTGCCCCTCCGACAGTGCGGCGCTCTCTCATTACTGCCCCTCCGACACTCTCTCATTACTGCCCCTCCGACAGTGCGGCGCTCTCTCAGTACTGCCCCTCCGACAGTGCGGCGCTCTCTCAGTACTGCCCCTCCGACAGTGCGGCGCTCTCTCAGTACTGCCCCTCCGACAGTGCGGCGCTCTCTCAGTACTGCCCCTCCGACAGTGCGGCGCTCTCTCAGTACTGCCCCTCCGACAGTGCGGCGCTCTCTCAGTACTGCCCCTCCGACAGTGCGCCGCTCTCTCAGTACTGCCCCTCCGACAGTGCGCCGCTCTCTCAGTACTGCCCCTCCGACAGTGCGCCGCTCTCTCAGTACTGCCCCTCCGACAGTGCGCCGCTCTCTCAGTACTGCCCCTCCGACAGTGCGCCGCTCTCTCAGTACTGCCCCTCCGACAGTGCGCCGCTCTCTCAGTACTGCCCCTCCGACAGTGCGCCGCGCTCTCAGTATTGCACTGGCGTGTTAGCCTAGATTTATGTGCTCAAGTCCCTGGCGTGGGACTTGAACCCACAACCTTCTGACTCTGAGACGAGCGTGCTACCCACTGAGCCGCAGCTGACAGTAAATAGATGGATCTTAAGTTTTATCATTGTTGCATCCCTTCACTTTCAATTCACTTCCACACGTCTGTTCTTAATTCAGCACAAATCAGTACTAAATTGACTTGGCCATTCAGTTGTGTACTCGGAGGGGCGAAGGAGTGGCAAGAGTTTGTAGAGGGAAGTGGCCGGGGCCCAGGAGAGGCATGAATCTGGGGCCCAGGGACAGCACGGGCCAGCCCACACTGCAATGTGTGTGCACGCACTAGGTCCGTGCAGCAGAGCAGGTCTCCAGTTCGTCTTGGTTAATCCTTGCCACTGGACCAAGATCAAGCTCTGTCAAGCTTGTGTGGTGGCTGGTGTGCAATGGTCACCACACGTTAAAAAAAAATCCACGCACCGGCATCTTCCACCCTTCATGATGTAGTTTGGGATCCGGAATATTAGGTCCTTCATTGAAACACCTGTGAACTCGTCCTTTTTTGGCGTCCTCAATACGAGGGACCGTCTATGGTGATGAGCGCGGGGAGTTGAAATGTCCCACAAGAGTAGCAGGGCTGCTCTGGGTCAGGAGAAAGAAAGATTGGGAGAGAGTGCATTCAATGCACAAACCCCCCCCCCCAATCCTGCTGCCGATTGAGATGTACCACTTCACATCCCAATTTGCACTGAGGCTGATGATGGGAATAGAAAGTCCAAACCACGCAGGGTGAGAAACGGGCATTGGTCCAATCCTGTCCGTCTTCCACCAGGTGGGTTCGCTTCAAATTCATTTCTCTGCACCGGCCTGAAAGTTGATCCTGAAGCTGGTGAAAATCCGCTGTCAGCTGAGTGGTACTCGGGGCCTCGACCTCCGCTGGACACGCATGGGCTGCTCCCCTAACATACATTGAATTACACAGGATATATGGCACAGAAACAGGCCATTCGGCCCAACCAGTCCATGCCGGCGTTTGTACTCCACTCGAGCCTCCTCCCGTCTTTCCTCATCTAACTCTATCGGCATAACCCTCTGTTCCCTTCTCCCTCATATGCTGAGGATATTGGAACAACAGAGTGTGGGCAGAGGCCAAGGAATAACGGGTCTACCCAGTAGAGGAACATCTAAAATGAAGAAGCTCCTTTTCCATCGGAGATATCTTTTAAATATAAATGCCGGTGGGTGGCACTGGGATCCTTTATTGAGCACATTGTTGGAATATTACTCTGTTTAGCCTGTGTGACACTTCCCCCAAGAATGCTCAGTGTGGGTGAAAAGTGTCCTGAACCTTTGTACTGGCGTCACTCACTTTAATGGACAGGAGTATGTGCTAAAGGCATTGTTCCACAGTGCGAGCACACCAAGTAGAGCTCACGGAGGGAGGAAATAGCACAGTTGGTCACACCTAACAGTTGTTTCCAGAGCACCATTGGTCAGTGTCTTGGCCCGAGCCCATCTCCTTGGGGAAGATGTGCATGTACGAGATGAGTTTCTAGAAAGATGGAGGATTTTTAAAAAAAAATTGGGCCAGAGGGAACAATTGTAGGCTTGTTGCAGACCACGGAAAACAAGCGCGACTAATACTTTCCTTGTGTACATTAGTCAGACTTCCAACTGCTTGCTGCCCATCCTAATCTTTGAAAGATTCATGCCGAAAGTATGATTATTCATTCAGCGTTGGCAGGACGTCCCGCTAATTATTTGCATGCTGAGGCAGCTTGTAGCAGTGGTGGGTTCAAATTATCAGCAACCTGCAGAACCACAGCTGAGTCATTGTGGCTAACGGGGATAACAAAAGCAGGGCTTGTGTCAGTGTGCACTGTGTGCAGTGAGAGGCTAGGGAGAGCCGTTGGCTCCTTGTACCTGCACAGAGACCCGAGTTGGGAACGCTCCCCTACCAGGGAGGTGGAAATCTTTTTCTGTTCATATCACTGTCTTTTATTGGCTTGCATTTCTTTCTTATTTCTCTCGCGAGCGCCCTCTCGCTCTCGCGAGCGCCCTCTCGCTCTCGCTCTGGCTCTCGCGAGCGCCCTCTCGCGTACACACACACCTCAACCATGTCATTGTGTGGAGATAGAAGCTGTGCTCATCTCTTCAATCCAGTCACCCTGCACCCCCCCCCCCCCTGCTCCCCCAGAGCCAGGAATGAAGAGATCTGAGGGACAGACACCCTGGGTGTCGCGCACCCCTCTCGTCGGTGATTATTAAACAGCTTTACAGAATGACCGTTCACCTCTCCAGCACTTGCATCCTGTTACTTTTCCTTTCCAGAAAAGAGACTTGTAGCTGATGCCATCAGTGTGTGTGCGGTAGTTTTGAAATTTGAAATGGCTTGTCTCTCCGTTGCGTTGAACTTCTGGATCGGCGGCGTGTGAGACCACCTCGCTGCACCGTCACATCGAGGAAGCTCCTTCATCAAAATCAGCGTTTTGTTCAGTAAAGCTGCTGCCTGCTGACTCCTGCTAGCTGTTGTCTGATCCTATCTTTGAGGCCTGCTTCACTTTATTTACTTGTAATATAATTTATGCTGACCAGATTGTTAAATTATCAGCTAGTCTGCAAATGGCTCATTTGGCAACCCAGCATTCGGCTTTGCCGTTATGGTGTCCTTCTTTCTCCCCCCCCCCCCCCCCCCCCCCCATCTAGTTTTGAATGGGATGGTCCAGTTCTGTGGGGCGGAGGGGGGGTTGGGGGGTCCAGTAAACCCCAGGAAGCAAAGGAAGACAACAGATGTCTGCATTTTGCCTGCTGCATCTGTGCTTGTGTTCTCGCATATGGTATTGAAACTGTTTGGCTCACGTGTGCAGCCGCCTTTTTTTTTAAAAAAGCGGCCCATGCCGTCCACTTCTTGACTGGGCCAAAGGTGGCCTTACGACCTGTCCGCTAGCCATTGTAACACTTTCATTCAGGTCTGCTCTGAAAAGAATTGCTGAGTTCACGTGGATTTTTAACCAAATGAAGACTGAAATGGATGCCTGTCCTCTCTTTATAAACTGGGACAACGTACCCACGTCTGGCTGGAAAAATGTGACCTGAATGAGCGGTGGTTTGCTCAGCTCTGCTGTCAGTACACCCTGTGCCAAGCTCTGAACACCCATTAATCAGGAAGTTGTATAGTTTTTATGGTGGTTATTGCGAGCTTGGCTGCGGGTTTCCCCTCTCTCTCTTTCTCTCTCCTGCTCTTGTCTGCCTGCTGACATTCAGCACTTGGAAACCGGAAGTCTGTTTACTCCGGGAGCCTCTTGTGCGAAAGTCGAGCTGCATTTAGCAGAACTTCGCTAATCAAAATAATCTGCCTCGCGGTTCCAGGGCTGTCCGCAATATTAAACCAGTCTGGATCTGCTCTTCTTCTAGATTTTCTGGAGTAATTAATTATGACAGGAGTAGGGCCTTCAGGATCTTGCCGAGCACGAGGGCAGTGATCCACCCTCATCAGTCAGCCACTGTCTCTTCTGTACTTTTTGGCAGTGTGTCTGAGCTGAACTTTAAAGCTGTACAAATTAATGGGATTAAAATATTGCCGCTGGACTAAAGAAGCTTGTGGATGTAATGGTTTTAGCGTGGTGCAGGAGAGCGCTGATTCAGACATGATTTGGTATCTTTGTCCCATATTTTGGAAGGTAAAGAATCTTCCAATGTGCAAATATTGTAAGAGAATTTAAAAATCTTTCCTGAAATAACCCTGCCCGGGCCCAGGAATAGAGTCGCGCCTGTCTGAACACACCAGTTCATTAGGACTTGACACAAAGACCTGGTACATAATGGGCAGCCACCCTCCTTTTATGTGCAAGAGATAAATGGCCATGACTTTGTCCTGTGATTGTGCATGCTGTCTCTCTGTATGTGCTGCCAAAGTAGTCGGTATTTGTTCCGCAAGATCTTGCATTCTTGCAAACGGAATGTATTTTCATCAAATTATTACTTGTTCGGAGCCAATCAACATTCATTGTTTGCACTTCACTAAATTTTGCCGCTGATTCCATCTGTTGTATCCTGGAGACACAGCAACAGATGTTGCATCAAATCAACTGAAACTTCCATATAAAATACAGCTTCAGGTGACTAGCCTCATAAACACGTAATGCAGACACCATAGAATCATTGCAGGTATTGCAACAAAGAAGGGGGCTAGTTGGCCCATTGTGTTCCCCCTGGTGCTGCTGCTGCTTAGGCAGTCCCTCGGAGTCGAGGAAGACTTGCTTCCGCACTAACATGAGTTCTACGGTGGCTGGTGAGACCAATGAGGGACCTGCAGACTCTGTCACAGGTGGGGCAGGTGGTGGTTGAAGGGATGGCTGGGTGGGTTGCTTGGTTTGTCGTGCGCTCCTTCCGCCGTTTGTACTTGGCTTCCGTGTGTTCCCGGCGCAGAAACTCAGTGTTCGATGCCTTTCCACTTGGAGCGGGCTTGGGCCAGGCATTCCCGAGAGTCTGTGGGGTTGTTGCACTTTTTCAGGGAGGCCTTGAAGCGATTTCTATGCCTTCCAGGGGCCCGCTTGCTGTGATCGAGCTCAGAGTAGAGTGCCTCTTTCGGGAGTCTTGTATCAGGCAGACAGATGATCTGGCCCGCCCATCAGAGCTAATTGAGCTCTGTGCTTCGATGCTGGTGATGTTGGCCTGAGAGAGAACGCTGACTATGCGCCTATCCTGCCGATGGATTTGCAGGATTTTGCGGAGGCAACGTTGGTGGTGGTACTTTTCCAGTGTTTTGAGGTGCCTGCTGTACATAGTCCACGTCTCTGAAGCATAAAGGAGGGCGGTTATCACCACTGCTCTGTAGGCCATAAACTTGGTCTTAGTCTTCAAACACTCTTCCTCAGGCGACCGAAGGCTGCACTGGCACACGGTGTTGCTGCTGCTGCTAGCTCCTTGATTGAACCTATCTACTTGAATTCCATTTCGCTGCTCTTTCCCCAGACATTTGAAAACTTCTTTTTCTTCCTGTAACACTCTTAATTCCTTCTGGGGAGGGAGAGCGAAGGGAGATGGGATGAGCAGAAGTCACGAGACTGAAAGACGCAAGAGTGGATGTATGGCTGGAGGAGGTTATAGGGTCAGGAAGGTACAAGACAGAAGAATGGATTTGAAGACGAGAACAAGGGATTTTAATTTCGTGCTTTGGAGGCGGGGGGGGACATAAGTTCACCGAGTGTAGAAGTGATGGACAAATGGCACTCTGTGCAGGACAGGATGTGGCCAGCAGCTGCGTATTAGAGCAGTGTGGAGCATACAACTTCAAGGTACAGCGCGAGCTGCTTCAGGAGGGCAATGGCTGTGAAGTGGACGACTGGATTGGACGTCACCAAGGTCCAGTTCACTGGAGCATGGGCAGATATAGCAGGAGCGGGGCGGTCGGGGCGAAGCGACGAGAGATTGTAGAGTGACTTGTTCGGGGCACAGGAGAGGCGCGAGTTCGGGGCCCAGAAGAGGCGAGGGCCCAGGGGCAGCACGGGCCAGCCCATACTGCGATATGTGTGCGCACTAGGTCTGTGCAGCAGAACTGGTCTCCAGTCGTCTTGGTTAATCTTCGCTACTGGACCAAGACCTAGCTTTGTCAAGCCCGTTTGGTGGCTGGTGTGCAACGGCCATCCCACGTTTTTAAAAAAAAAAAATCCACGCACAGGCATCTTCCACCCTTCAGGATGTAGTTCGGGACCTGGAATAGCAGTGTGAGCTGTGAGGAGAATGCTAAGAGGCTGCAGGTTGACTTGGACAGGTTAGGTGCATGGGCAAATACGTGGCAGATGCGGTATAATGTAGATAAATGTGAGGTTATCCACTTTGGTGGTTAAAAACAGGACGGCAGATTATTATTTGAATGGTGACTGATTATTGAAAGGGGAGGTGCAACGAGACCTGGGTGTCATGGTACATCAGTCATTGAAAGTTGGCATGCAGGTACAGCAGGTGGTGAAGAAGGCAAATGGCATGCTGACCTTCATAGCGAGAGGATTTGAGTATCGGAGCAGGGAGTCCTTACTGCAGATGTACAGGGCCTTGGTGAGGCCACACCTTGAATATTGTGTTCAGTTTTGGTCTCCTAATCTGAGGAAGGACATTCTTGCCATTGAGGGAATGCAGCGAAGGTTCACCAGACTGATTCCCGGGATGATGGGACTGACATATGAAGAAAGACTGGATCGACTAGGCTTATATTCAATATAATTTAAAAGAATGAGAGGGGATCTCATAGAAACATATAAAATTCTGACAGGATTGGACAGGTTAGATGCAGGAAGAATGTTCCCGATGTTGGCGAAGTCCAGAACCAGGGGTCACAGTCTAAGGAAAAGGGGTAAGCCATTTAGGACTGAGATGAGGAGAAACTTCTTCACTCAGAGAATTGTGAACCTGTGGAATTTTCTACCACAGAAAGTTGTTGAGGCCAGTTCGTTAGATATATTCAAAAGGGAGTTAGATGTGGCCCTTACGGCTAAATGGATCAAGGGGTATGGAGAGAAAGCAGGAATGGGGTACTGAAGTTGCATGATCAGCCATGATCATATTGAATGGTGGTGCAGGCTCAAAGGGCCGAATGGCCTGCTCCTGCACCTATTTTCTATGTTTCCATGTTTCTATGTCCTTCATTGAAACACCTGTGAACTCATCCCTTTTTGGCGTGGAAGCAAGTCATCCTTGCTTCGAGGGACTATTTATGATGAGAATGATGATTTAGAGACGCGCAGAGGGAGCCTTGAAGTAATCAAGTCTCGAGGTGACAAATGAAGACTTTCAGGGGGCTGGAGGTCTGCTTGGAGGAGCGCAGCGATGCAAGCTGGAACTGGAGGCCTTGGTGAAGAGGATTGTGCGTAGCTTTGTTTCGCGAGTGAGTGGCCAGGGAGGGGCACGCCACTGGAGCCAAGGGAGCAGTTTATAGCAGACGCTACAACAATGGCTTTGGCCTTTCCGACGTTCAGTCGAAGAAACTTGCTCCTTATCCAAGACTCCATGTCAGCTCGTATGTCAGACCAGGAGGTTTTCTTTGTAAAAGGCACTTAATGCTGTGTTTGGTCATTCAACATTTCAAACTCTGGCTTTGTGTTTCTGATTAGAGTTGAATATTAACTTGCACCGGGGGAACAGGTGGTATTTTTGTTCAGTGATGTGCATTCGCAGTTTCATTCATTAAAAACGATCTTGTACCCCCTCCCTTCCTCAAGGCTGCAGGCTGGGTCCACATCGTTTATGCAGTGCTGTTTTATGGAACATTCACTGGAGCATGTACCTCATTTTAAGCTGCAGTATGTTTGGTTCCCAGGGGATGCTTGGAATGGTTGCAAACATTGCGCCCTCATTATAATGAGACAAATTTGTAAGATGAAAGGAAGGCTGTTTTGAAACAAACCGTTAAAATGATCCCAGTATAATTTATTCGGCCTATTAAACATTTCCCCAGTAGCAAGTTACTGGAAATGTTTGCAGCCACATGATATACTCTCATGCTACTTATGGACATTTTAGTCTCTGTCTTTACATTTCCCCCCCCCTCCTTAGAGTTGGCATGCGTGGGTACAGCAAGCAATTAGGATGGCCGTTGGCATGCACAGGTACAGCAAGCAATTAGGATGGCCGTTGGCATGCGCGGGTACAGCAAGCAATTAGGATGGCCGTTGGCATGTTGGTCTTTTATTGTAAGGGGTTTGGATTCCAAGAGTAAGGAAGTCTTGCTGCAATTGTACAGGGCTTTGGTGAGACCACAGCTGGAGTACTGCGCACTGTTTTGGTCTCCTTATCTGAGGAAGGACATACTACATTGATTCCTGGGATAAGCAGGTTGCCCAAGAGCAGAGATTGAGTAGATTGGGCCAACTTTAGAAGAATGAGGTGTGATCTCATCGAAACACGCAAGATTCTGAGACGGCTTGACAGAGTAGATGGTCGTTGCTGTTTCCCCCAGGCTGGGGAGTCTAGAACCAGGAGTCACAGTCTCAGGATAAGAGGTCGGCTATTTCGGACTGAGATGAAGAGGAATTTCTTCACTCAGATGGTGGTGAATCTTTGGAATTCTCTGCCCCAGAGGGCTGTGGAGGCTCAGTCAAGTATAATCAACAACAACAACCTGTATTTATATAGTGCCTTTAATGTAGTGAAATGTCCCAAGGCACTTCACAGGATTATTAAAAATTTGACACCAAGCCACACAGGTCAAAAGCTGAGTCAAAGAGGTCAGTTTTAAGGACCGTCTTGAAGGAGGAAAGAGAAGCAGAGAGGTTTAGGCAGGGAGTTCCAGAGCTTGGGGCTTGGCAACAGAAGGCATGGCCACCGATGGATGAGTGATTATAATCAGGGATGCTCAAGAAGGCAAAATTAGAAGAGTGCAGACATCTCAGAGGTGGGGGTGGGGGGCGGTGGCTGAAGGAGATTACAGAGATAGAGAGGGGCGAGGCCATGGAGGGATTTGAAAATAAGGATGATCATGGGTGAAATCGAGGCGCTGCTTAACCAGGAGCCAGTGTAGGTCAGTGAGCACGGGGTGATAGGTGAGCGGGACTTGGTGCGAGTTAGGACACGGGCCAGCGGGTGATGGGTGAGTGGGACTTGGTGCGAGTTAGGACACGGGGGCAGCGAGCACGGGGTGATGGGTGAGTGGGACTCGGTGCGAGTTAGGACACGGGTTCAGCGAGCATGGGGCGAAGGGTGAGCGGGACTCGGTGCGAGTTAGGACACGGGGGCAGCGGGTGATGGGTGAGCGGGACTCGGTGCGAGTTAGGACACGGGGCAGTCGACTTTTGGATCACTAGTTTACGTGGCATAGAATGTGGGAGGCCAGCCAGGAGTGCGTTGGAATAGTCAAGGCTGAGAGAGGTACATTTTTGGATTCCAGGAGAATCGAGGGATAGTGTGGGAAAGTGGAGTTGAGGTCGAAGATCATCAGCCGTGATAGCCATTACAGAGACGTGGTTGCAAGGTGACCAGGACAGGGAATTAAATATTCGCGGGTATTTGACAACCCGGAAAGACAGACAGAAAGGAAAAGGGGATGGGGTAGCTCTATTGATAAAGGATGGAATCACTGCAATAGTGAGAAACGATATTGGCTCAAATGATAAGGGTGTTGAAACAGTTTGGGTGGAGATAAGGAACAATAAGGGGAAAAAGTCACTGGTGAGTGTAGACTATAGGCCCCCTAACGAGCAACTCTTGGTCGGAGCATAAACCAGGAAATAGTGAGGGCTTGTAAAAAGGGAACAGCAATAATCATGGGTGATATTAACCTCCATATTGATTGGACAAATCAAATTGATCAGGGTAGTCTTGAGGCAGAGTTCATAGATTGAACCTGGAGGTACTTGTGCATGAAACATAAAAGGATAGTATGCAGGTATAGCAAGTGATCAGGAAGGCCAATTGGAATCTTGGCCTTTATTGCAAAGGGAGTGGAGTATAAAAGCAAGGAAGTCTTGCTACAGTTGTACAGAGTATTGGTGAGGCCACACCTGGAATACTGCATACAGTTTTGGTTTCCATATTTACGAAAGGATATACTTGCTTTGGAGGCAGTTCAGAGAAGGTTCACTAGGTTGATTCCAGAGATGAGGGGGTTGACTTTTGAGGAAAGGATGGGCCTCTACTCATTAGAATTCAGGTGATCTTATCGAAACGTATAAGATTATAGAGACATAGAAATTTACAGCGCAGGAGGAGGCCATTTTGGCCCATCGTGTCCGTGCCGGCCGACAAAGAGCCGCACTGCCCTTGGTCAGCAGCCCTGAAGGTTACATATAAACCTATGAACAATGACGGAAAGGCAAAGGGCACCCAGCCCAACCAGTCCACTCCACACCACTGCAACACCACTTATACTAAAAACATTTACACTCCACCCCAACCGGAACCGTGTGATCTCCTGGGAGAGGCAAAAACCAGATTAAAAACCCAGGCCAATTTAGGGAGAAAAAATCTGGGAAAATTCCCCTCCGACCCATCCAGGCGATCGAAACTAGTCCAGGAGTTCGCCCTGGCCGAATTCTATTCCCTGCAGTACTTATATCAGCGCCGACCAACAAATGGTCATCTAGTCTCATCCCAAATTAGTGCCCATCCAACCATCTCTTAAAAGTGGTGAGGGTTTCTGCATCCACCACTCTTCCAGGCAGCGAGTTCCAGATCCCCACAACCCTCCGTGTAAAGAAGGCCCCCCCCCCCCCCCCAAATTTTCCACCAACCACCTTAAAACTATGCCCCCTCATAATAGCCCCCACACCAATGGAAATAGACCCTTACTATCCACTTTGTCCAGGCTCCTCTATTTTGTACACCTCGATGAGGTCTCCTCTCAACCTCCTCTGTTCCAATGAGAACAAACCCAGCCTATCCAATCTGTCCTCATAACTAAGATTCATTCTCCATTCCAGGTAGCATCCTAGTAAATCTCCTCTGCACCCTCTCTAGTGCAATCACGTCCTTCCCATAATACGGCGACCAGAACTGCTCACAGTACTCCAGCTGTGGCCTAACCAAAGTATTATACAATTTAAGCATAACCTCCCTGCTCTTCTATTCTATGCCTTGACCAATAATGGCAAGCATTCCGTGTCCCTTCTTAACCACCTTATCACCTGGCCTGCTACTTTCAGGTATCTGTGGAAAAGCACTCCAAGGTCCCTTTGTTCATCTACGCTATTAAGTGGCCTACCGCTTAATGTGTATACCCTTTCCTTATTAGCCCTCCCAAAGTGCATCACCTCACACTCCTCTGAATTAAATTCCATTTGCCACTGCTCTGTCCACCTAACCAGTAGATTGATATCCGCCTACTGTCCATGACTTTCCTCTTAGATATCAACCACACAGCCAATTTTAGTATCATCTGCAAACTTCTTAATCATACTTCCTATATTCAAATCTAAATCGTTGATATATACCACAAAAAGCAAGGGACCCAGTACTGAGCCCTGCGGAACCCCACTGGAAACATCCTTCCAGTCACAAAAACATCCATCAATCATTACCCTTTGCTTCCTACCTCCAAGCCAATTTTGGATCCAACTTGCCACTTTGCCCTGGATCCCATGGGCTTTAACCTTCATGACCAGTCTACCATGCAGGACCTTATCAAAAGCCTTGCTAAAGTCCATATATACTGCATCATACGCACTATCCTCATCGACCCTCTTGGTTACCTCCTCAAAAAATTCAATCAGGTTAGTCAAACATGATCTTCCCTTAACAAATCCATGCTGACTGTCCCTAATTAATCCTTGCCTATCCAAATACAGATTTATCCTGTCTTTCAGGATTTTTTCCAATAATTTTCCGACCACTGACATTCGGCTGACAAGCCTATAATTACTCGGCTTATCCCTTTTTCCCTTCTTAAACAAGGGTACTACATGAGCAGTCCTCCAATCCTCCCGCATCATGCCCAGATCCAAAGAAGACTGGAAAATGATGGTCAAGGCCTCTGCTATTTCCTCTTTTACTTCGCTCGACAACCTAGGATGCATTTCATCTGGGCCTGGGAACTTATCTACTTTTAAACCCTTTAATACTTCCTCTCTCACTATATTTATTTCATCCAGAATATCACACTCCTCCTCTATAGCAGTATCTGCATTACTACTTTCCTTTGTGAAAACAGATGCAAAGTATTCGTTAAGAACCCTACCAACATCTTCCGCCTGCACACAAAGATCACCCTCATGGTCTCTAACAGGCCCTACGCTTTCTTTAGTTATCCTCTTACTCTTAATATATTTATAGAACATCTTGGGGTTTTCCTTAATTTTACTGGCATTCCTAATATCCTTTTTAATCTTGCCTCTTACCTTTCTATATTCCTCGAAAGATTCTAAAGTATTTAGCCATTGATATGCGTCCCTTTTTTTCTTAATCCTCCCCTGTAAGTACCTAGACATCCAGGGGGCTTTAGAATTATTTTTCCCAGTTTTTTTTCTTTAAAGGCACATGTTTGACCTGAACCTTTCGGATCTCCTCCTTGAGTGACACCCGCAGTTCGGACACCGATTTACCCACAAGTAGCTGTTTCCAGTCCACTATGGCCAAATCGCTCCTTAACTTAGCAAAATTAGCTTTTCCTCAATTCGGAACTATTATGAGGGGGCTTGACAAGGTGGATGCAGAGAGGATGTTTCCGCTGATGGAGACTAGAACTAGGGGGCACAATCTTAGAATAAGGGGCCGTCCATTTAAAACTGAGATGAGGAGAAATTTCTTCTGAGGGTTGTGGATCTGTGGAATTCGCTGCCTCAGAGAGCTGTGGAAGCTGGGACATTGAATACATTTAAGACATAAATAGACTGTTTCTTGAACGATAAGGGAATAAGGGGTTATGGAGAGCGGGCAGGGAAGTGGACCTGAGTCCATGATCAGATCAACCATGATCTTATTAAATGGCGGAGCAGGCTCGAGGAGCCGATTGACCTAGTCCTGCTCCTAATTCTTGTGTTTGTATGTGCAAAAGTATTTTTGCCAACTTGAGCAAATGTTGAGCTAATCCCACTCGTGAATTTAGGAATGGAGCGGGTTAACTGGTGTTGACCATGCACTTGGTTTATGCTGGGAACTTCCATGGGATTTTCAGTCGAGTTGAGTAATCTCGGTCAGTTTGATGAAAACCTGGTCTGAAAACATGACGTCGAAGTTGCTGGTGCGGGGGAGTGCTGCACCACCCCTCTGGCGTGCTTGATTCATGTGAGGTTAGATGAAACCTATTGCTTTTCAGTCAGCCTGTATGTGACTCAATTAAAACCATGTGTGGCTGTGAACATAAGATGCTTAGGTCCCAGAAACTAACACAGCTTAACTTGTCAACTGTGACTGTCATGTTCAGCAGTGTGTGTTGCGTCTTATGCCAACTACAGAGTGATAAGACCAGCCTTCCTCTTCCCGCCTAATTTATGTTCATATTTTTCTCGGGGTCTGACAGCTGAGCAAATGGGTGCAGCACAATTTTCTTTTTTTTTAAAAAAATCTTAACTGCCCCATTTTGATCATTCTAAGTTCCCAGTCTCCGTTCTGCTGCTGTGAAAGAAAGAGACTCCTTTTCGACTGCGCCTTTCTCGGCCACCGGACGACCCAAAGCGCTTTACAGCCGTTGAAGTGCATTTTTAGTCTTAAAAATCTTAGTTACCTAAGCTGCACTGTTTAATTTAAATCAAATCGTCAGCAATATTTAGATGATGCAGACCTGCAGCGTAAAAGATCACTTGTACAGAACACGCAAAAGCAGCTGTTTGTAATCTTAAGCTCTAAGGGTGGAGTGTCTGATCATTAGTGCAAGTCGTGTAAATGGTCATAATGCAGTGACTGTCACACTTCTGACCTAAAGAGAAAGGAAGCATTGCATTTCTCTAGCAATTTTCACATTCTACCAGACACCCAAAGCACTTTACAGCCAATGAAGTACTTTTTGAAGTGTAGTCGCTGCTGAAATGTATGAGACACGACAGCCAATTTATGCACAGCAAGCTCCCACAAACAATGTGAAAATGACCCCGTTAATCTGTTTGTGATTTTCATTGAAGGATAAATATTGGCCAGGGCACCTGGGAGAACTCCCCTGCTCTGCTTTGAAATAATGGCCGTGGGATCTTTGCGTCCACCTGAGCGCAGTTTAACATCTCATCTGAAAGACGCCCCCCTCCGACAGTGCGGCGCTCCCTCGGTACCGCCCCCCCTCCGACAGTGCGGCGCTCCCTCGGTACCGCCCCCCCTCCGACAGTGCGGCGCTCCCTCGTTACCGCCCCCCCTCCGACAGTGCGGCGCTCCCTCGGTACCGCCCCCCCTCCGACAGTGCGGCGCTCCCTCGTTACCGCCCCCCCTCCGACAGTGCGGCGCTCCCTCGGTACCGCCCCCTCCGACAGGGCAGCGCTCCCTCGGTACCGCCCCCCCTCCGACAGTGCGGCGCTCCCTCGTTACCGCCCCCCCTCCGACAGTGCGGCGCTCCCTCGTTACCGCCCCCCCTCCGACAGTGCGGCGCTCCCTCGGTACCGCCCCCCCTCCGACAGTGCGGCGCTCCCTCGGTACCGCCCCCCCTCCGACAGTGCGGCGCTCCCTCGGTACCGCCCCCTCCGACAGTGCGGCGCTCCCTCGGTACCGCCCCCCCTCTGACAGGGCGGCGCTCCCTCGGTACCGCCCCCCCTCTGACAGGGCGGCGCTCCCTCGGTACCGCCCCCCCTCCGACAGTGCGGCGCTCCCTCGTTACCGCCCCCCCTCCGACAGGGCGGCGCTCCCTCGGTACCGCCCCCTCCGACAGGGCGGCGCTCCCTCGGTACCGCCCCCCTCCGACAGTGCGGCGCTCCCTCAGTACCGCCCCCCCTCCGACAGTGCGGCGCTCCCTCGTTACCGCCCCCCCTCCGACAGTGCGGCGCTGGAGTGTCAGCCTAGATTTCTGTGCTCAAGTCTCTGGAGTGTGATTTGACGAACCGGTTCGGAAATCTTTCCCAGCAACTCAATTGGAAAAAGAAAAAGTGCCACGAACTTGTGATCAATAGAACAATAATAATTCTGCAGACTTGGTTTAATGTCGCCCGTGTATCGTACCGCTCACAAATGTTTCAAAGCGCGTCACGTTCAGCGTTTACATTACATTGACTGCTGGTATGTAGGTGAACAGAGCACCCATCACTATCCCACATATCGCAATGTGTGACTGTTTTTGCATATTGTCTGGGGGAGGAATGCTGCTTCTCTGCGCTCCGAATAGATGGGATCTTCGATGTCTTTCTGACCCATCTATACATACTTTAATGTTTCCCTGAGGGACAGAACCTCCATAAAAGCAGCACTCCCTCAGCACTGCACTGGAGTGTTTGCCTGGATTGTGCTCCTGTGGCCTGGTGGGGCCTGAGCCCACAGGCTTGTAAATGGGAAGTGCTGAGGCAAGCTGTGCACATTTATCATTAACTTTGCCGCAAATGTGTGATGCAGGGTGATATTTGTCATTGAGGTGCCCCTTACTGGTGCTGGTACACTTCTCCTGCATGCCTTTGTCGCCTCTCGACTTGACTATCCCAACGCACTCCTGGCTGGCCTCCCACATTCGACCCTACGTAAATGTGAGGTCATCCAAACTCAGCTGCCCCGTGTCCTAACTCGTACCGAGTCCCGATCACCCATCACCCATCACCCCCTGTGCTCACTGCCCCCGTGTCCTAACTCTCACCGAGTCCCGCTCACCCATCATCCCCTGTGCTCGCTGCCCCCGTGTCCTAACTCGCACCGAGTCCCGCTCACCCATCACCCCCTGTGCTCACTGCCCCCGTGTCCTAACTCGCACCGAGTCCCGCTCACCCATCACCCCCTGTGCTCGCTGCCCCCGTGTCCTAACTCGCACCGAGTCCCGCTCACCCATCACCCCCTGTGCTCGCTGACCCCGTGTCCTAACTCGTACCGAGTCCCGCTCACCCATCACCCCCGTGCTCGCTGCCCCCGTGTCCTAACTCGTACCGAGTCCCACTCACCCATCACCCCCTGTGCTCGTTGACCTACATTGGCTCCCGGTTAAGCAACGCATCAATTTTTAAAATTCACATCCTTGTTCTCAAATCCCTCCATGGCCTCGCCCCTCCCTATCTCTGTAATCTCCTCCAGCCCCACAACCCTCCGAGATGTCTGATTTCTTCCAATTCTGCCCTGTTGAGCATCCCTGATTATAATCGCTCCACCATTGGTGGCCGTGCCTTCAGTTGCCTGGGCCCCAAGCTCTGGCACTCCCTCCCTAAACCTCTCTCTCTCTCTCTCTCTCTCTCTCTCTCTCTCTCTCTCTCTCTCTCTCTCTCTCTCTCTCTCTCTCTCCCCTCTTTTTAAGATGCTCCTTAAAACCAACCTCTGACCTGTCCACATATCTCCTTATGCGGCTCGGTGTCAAATTGTGTTGTTTGGTAATGCTCCTGTGAAGCACCTTTGGGACGTTTTATGGTGTTAAAGGCGTTGTATTAATACAAGTTGTTGTTGCATTTCTCATGATTCCTGTTCAATACAATCTACAGGTATGCAACCAGCGCAGGACAAACAGACGCCGCAGAAGCATCAGGACAGTGTGAGCTGCAGTCCCACCAGAAGGAGAACTCCCTCAGAGAGTGCTACATTAGCAGGCAAGTCCGCAATTCGTCTTTTCTTTCTCACCCCCAGAAACCCCTCAAAATGTCCCTCTTGAACCAGAGAATTGGCCTTTGCTCACTTGCTCTCGACCTCACCAAAATAGCTTTTCGCCGCTTGCTGTTTGTTTATTTCAACAACATCATCCGTCTTGCCCGGAGCAGAGTGTGAATGGGCAAAGTCAGTGGGTGTAAACTTGTGCGCTTTGCTGACCTGTTGTGGGGAGGAGGATCGCTGCTGCTGTTCGAAACCGTTGAAAGGGTTGCTCAGTCTCCATTTCACACGCTGAATTGTGGGCCACTCTGTGCCTTTTGAAAAGCAGTGCTGGCCTGTCGTGGTGCTTGTACAAGAGACGGAAATCGCCCCCAGCAGGAAAATTCTAACCTTCCTTCAGATTGCTGGAATCATTGTGCCCACGTAAACCAAACGGAATGAATTGGATGAAGCAATCGCACATTTTTCAACTGCTGGGGCACTTGTATAATTTCTGTTTTTAGTGCCCTTAAACCCCCCCCCCCCCCCAGAAAAAAAATTGGAGCACTGTATATATTAAAAAAAAAATGTATTTTGGAGTGTGACCCCCCCCGCCCGCAGGGGGCATTTGTTTAAAGTGCACAACAAAGATCAGATCAGATGCACTCGCTCAGTGTCGCCTTGCTCAAACGCTTCATCCACAGTTCTGCTAACTGGTCTTTGGCGTGTGGATGGCATCAGTCTGTTGCACTTGTTGTTTTCTTCGAGGATTCTGGTGGTAACGCAGTGAGGATTTGTTGCCGCCGATTAGTTAGCCCTCACTGTGTCAGCCGTGGCTCAGTGGACAGCACTCTCGCCTCTGAATCAGAAGGTCGTGGGTTCGAGTCCCACCCAGGGGAGCGCCTCGCTGTCGGAGGGGCGGCGCTGAGGGAGCGCCTCGCTGTCGGAGGGGCGGCGCTGAGGGAGCGCCTCGCTGTCGGAGGGGCCACTATTTCAAAGAAAAGCAGGGGAGTTATTCCCGGGGTCCTGGGGCCAATATTTATCCCGCAATCAACATCACTAAAAAAAAAAAACAGATTAACTGGCCATTATCACATTGCTGTTTGTGGGAGCTTGCTGTGCGCAAATTGGCTGCTGCCTTTGCCACATTACAACAGTGTCCGCACTCCAAAAAGTACTTCATTTGGCTGTAATGTGCTTTGGTTGTGAAAGGCGCTACCATAAATCCAAGTCTTTTTTTCACTAACACTGCTGCTCTAACCTCTCGATCTAAACCCACCAGCAAAAACCACAGGACACGCCCCTCACACTTCGCGCTGCACCACAAACCCGGATCACTAACTTCGCGATCTCGAATGCGACAACCCAGTGTGCCGAAGCCTCTGTGGCTGAGAAACCACATGACACGACTCGCTGTTGTATCGCCTGCTTATCTCTGATGATAGAAAGATCTCGCTCTCGTGGTTCCGCAACCTTTGATGTAATCTGCTTTGTTTATGGTTCTCGCACTGACACAGTAACCACATAACACACCTCTCACTATTCTGTGACCCGATACAGTGCATCCCTGAGTCCATGTTTACATGCCTCCCTCTTTGAAGTGAAAACCGCAGAGAGCACTCATTGTGTGCCCTGCTGTATGATCCAACATGTCCTCTGACACTGCACGACCTCCCCCCAGCCTAATTAATTAATTGTTCAAAATGTTCCAGCAAAAACGCTTCTTTGAATCCGAATGACCCAGTTAAAGTGGGAGCCCATTGTACGGATGACTTTGTACTTAATATGTGTCAGCAGTGGCTCTGTGCATGGTTGCTGAATGTTAACTCTCCTGCAAGGAATTAAAATTGATGAACCACTGTAATCACAGCAGTGGGGAGGTTTGTTCTCGACTTGTGGCCACACCGCTTTATTAGAGCGGGTCCTTCTACTTCAATCAGACGCTCGCTCATCAAACCTGTTGAACAGGAAGCTGTTCAGGTCTCAGCGGGGGAAACTTTTTCTCCAGTTTTATTCACAATGGCTTCTCTTTTGGATCTGAAATAAAAATGGAATCTGCCTGAAAATGCGCTTTGGTTGTGTCTCATCGAGTGGCTTGCCCTTCTCTTCGGTGACAATCAGCTGACATTTTATGCATTTGACCTTTGGCCTTCCGC
Source organism: Pristiophorus japonicus (assembly GCF_044704955.1). NCBI lineage: Eukaryota > Metazoa > Chordata > Chondrichthyes > Pristiophoridae > Pristiophorus > Pristiophorus japonicus. The sequence continues at coordinate 4,117,589 of NC_092006.1, forward strand.
CCCCTCAACAAACCGGGGGTGTGGCAGTGTGCTGCGCAAAGATGAAGGCCAAAGGTTGCCTCCCAGTCTGTGTGAGCTAGCTTACCTCGGCCAGAGAAAGATCTTGCATTTATATAGCGCCTTTCACCACCACCGGATGAGCCAAGGCGCTTTGCAGCCAATGAGGTACTTTGGGAGTGTAGTCACTGTTGTAATGTGGGAAACGCGGCAGCTCAATTTGCGCACAGCAAGCTCCCACTCATAGCAATGTGATGATGACCCAGATCATCTGTTTTAGTGATGTTGGTTGAGGGATAAATATTGGCCCCAGGACACCGGGGAGAACTCCCCCTGCTCTTCTTCAAAATAGTGGCCGTGGGATCTTTTACGCCCAGCTGAGAGGGCAGACGGAGCCCCGGTTTAACATCTCATCCCTCAGCACTGCCCCTCCGGCAGTGCGGTGCTCCCTCAGCACTGCCCCTCCAGCAGTGCGGCGCTCCCTCAGCACTGCACTGGAGGGCCAGCCTGGACAATGGGTTCAAGCCCTGGAATGGGACACAAACCCACAAACTGCTGACTCAAACAAGGCAGCTACCCACTGAGCCAAGTTACCACTGAAAAGTGTCACTTTGTGAGAATAAATTGTCATTCCCTACAGTCGACTGTTGGGAACGTGGAACAGGAGGAGGCCATTTCAGCCCCTCGAGCCCGTTATATCCTGGCTGATGTGTATCTTAACCCACCGTGGTCCCGCCTTGTGGGAAGGAGATGCTGCAGAACACACGGTGAGCGTGGCATCGCAGGATTCCATACTCGTGCAGCTTTCACAGCTCTCGTCTCCTCACTGTTCGTCCGCGTTAGTGCTTTACTGTGATCCGTGGACTCATTGTATAATGCAATCTTAAATGAGCATCACAAAATCAACTCCAGGCTGCAGAAAGCATAGACTCGCAACGGTCTGGGGCGGAGATTCAGCCTCTGAGTTCTGCTGCTGATTGCAACAGGCCGCATAGTTCTTGACATTACCAGGACTGCGGGCCTGGATTCCAGCCAGGTCACTCTCCCAGCTCCCCATCACCAGGACTGCCGGCCTGGATTCCAGCCAGGTCACTCTCCCAGCTCCCCATCACCAGGACTGCCGGCCTGGATTCCAGCCTGGTCACACTCCCAGCTCCCCATCACCAGGACTGCCGGCCTGGATTCCAGCCAGGTCACTCTCCCAGCTCCCCATCACCAGGACTGCCGGCCTGGATTCCAGCCAGGTCACTCTCCCAGCTCCCCATCACCAGGACTGCCGGCCTGGATTCCAGCCAGGTCACTCTCCCAGCTCCCCATCACCAGGACTGCCGGCCTGGATTCCAGCCTGGTCACTCTCCCAGCTCCCCATCACCAGGACTGCCGGCCTGGATTCCAACCAGGTCACTCTCCCAGCTCCCCATCACCAGGACTGCGGGCCTGGATTCCAGCCAGGTCACTCTCCCAGCTCCCCATCACCAGGACTGCCGGCCTGGATTCCAGCCTGGTCACTCGCTCCCAATATCTCTGCTCGATAACTGGTGAGATGTGTGAAGTAGAGAGAGTTCCATTTAAGGAAATACAAGGGGTTCGGTGTCGGTCAGTATGGGCACATGCCATTCACCGGTATCTTCATCTCCAAGGTAGAGGTCTCGCTCAAGTTCTTGATCATCATCTTCCTCTGAGAGGCAAAAAACGCAGCTGTTCCAGGTCATCTTCCAGTGGCCGCAAAGAAATAGACGTTCTGACTCAAGATCTTGGTCTGCAGAAAGGCGCAGTGGATCGTCTTCTGGATCCTCTCACTCAGGCTCCCGTTCAAGTTCTGAACAGAAATAATGTTTTAAGATCTGCAGTTTTTAAAAATGCAGTCATTTCTGGTTTTAGTCATCGTCACCCAAACACTATGTCAAGTTTCAGAGGAGTGAAGCCAGTCGGCACAGATGCTCGACAGTCTGAATGTACCTGGAGCACTGCCTGAAATGAGTTTGTGTAAACCTGTGATTATAGTAATGGCAGGTTCATAAACTGTAATTGGCTAATGATAATGCTTTAACATCATCTTCATTACTGCAGTGCCATCTGAGAAGGTAACATTCTTTAAGCTTCCAAACTATGTGCATCTTTTCACACGGGTCGTCATAGCCAAAGGCCATTCTCTAAGAAAGTCATTGTATTTCCTGTCCTGATTGCTCGTGTATCGGGGTGAGCAAGAACCAGTCTGGATTCTGCTTCCTGTTTCCTATCTGGTGGCCCTGCTGGAAAGGTCCCGTGTTCCTCTTGATGAGGGTGTCGTCGGGTCAGCTACTGTGCCTCAGCCCTCTGCTTGCCTGCTGACAGTCACTTTCTGAGCTCCCGTATGAAGCATTGCATTTGTGGGAGGTACCAGAGCCTGTGGGACCCGCACCCCAACAAGAGTCAGTGGGGGGTGGGGTGGGGTGGGTGGGGGGGGAGGAGGGGGCGGAGCGGAGCTTTTATGTGTCTGTAAAGTGTGGTGTTCACCATAACCATGGAAATGGGAATTTCACCCGAAGGTGAATTTGTGTGTGTTTGTCTCTCGGCCTCTCCCCTACCTCCCCCTCTGTGTGCGTGTCTCTCTGTCTACATTGGTCTCTCCCCTACCTCCCCCTCTGTGTGTGTCTGTCTATATGTCCCTGTGTGCGCCAGGCTCGTGCGCACTCTCACTCATTCTTTTGCCCCAACATTTTAGTCAGCTGGATGCGTAGACTGTAGCAGTCTGCTGGGATAAATATTCTTGAGCGTCTTGCGTACCCAGCTACGATGGTCTAGCACGAGTCCTTCTGTCCCGGTCAGCAGGTCTCCAAAAGTTTCAAGTCCCATGGGTTCTAGTTTAGGGAGAGATTTGTTTAATTTCACTGGAGCTGGTGGATGGAATGGTAAGCTGAAGTAGATTGTAACATTTGCTGTCGCTCAGGGAGCCCAACACGAGTTGCATCGTCTGTTTTGTGAACACTTGGTTTTTCCAGGGCTGCAATGCGCACTACCCCACCTCCCGAACTTGAGCGCCTGTAGTAGCTGGTTCGCTTGAAGTGAGGGGGGTGATGGAGAGGCCAGGTGGTGTGTCTCTGTCACTCGGTGGCAGGAGTCGGCCACCGTCCTGTTGCTACAGCCCAGGGCTGCTCAACGCATCTTGACTCAAGTGTCGAATTCCATTGCACCAGCTCATTTCCCTTTCACTCCATTACATAGCACTCCTGTTACAGCTCCACATATTCTGCAGTTTCTTGTCTTTCATAGTTTCATTCTTCACCCCAATGTGATTAAAACAGAATTGCACAAAAGACTTGATTTTGTTCAGACATCTTTTGACCAGAATAAAGTTCTTACTTTCAAACAAGTAATTCATTGGGCTGAAGTACGAATACATGTATGTCTTTTATAAAAAAAAAAAAAATTGCACTGCACAGAAATGTTGGCCCCAGTGTGATTCCGATACACAAAGCAAACTTCACCTCCGCCTTGCCTTCCTCAGCCATACCCCACGCTGTGCCGCCTTCCTGTGTGGGCAGATCCTGGAAAACCAGACATCACCGGTCTGAGAGGTGTTGTTCCTACTTGGATTGAGTGTGTCGGGAAATTGGAAGCGCTCCCGTTTATTAGTGGTGTAAACTGGACACTGGAACAAAGCACAGGGGACAGAGTTCCTCTTGATTGCAACTGTGCACGGCACCTATTTTTCTAACCAGCTTTCCTTTCTTTTAAGGAGCAGGATCAATATCCCGAGGTACAAAGCTAGGAAGTCCAGTGGAGGAAGCTATCGAGAACGTCATACAGCGCATAACGCAAGACGGGTCACAGCAAATGGCCATCGAGAAGACGATCGAAGATGTCATAGCCAGCGTAACGGTTCCTCGTCCCGACAGCCCCGAGACTCCCACCTCTGGCAAAAGCTACAGCCAGGAGAGGTGCCAGAACAAACGGGCAGAGACGCCCCCCACCCAAACTGTGGCCCCGAGCAACTTCCCGGAGATTGGCCAGTTATCGACGGACAAACAGACTGCAGCGGCTGGCCACCGACTGAAGAGGGGCCGAATAGAAGCCATGCAGTGTCAGGCGAGGAGAATGTGCAATTTTGACAAAATCTTGGCCACCAAGAAGAACCTGGACCACGTCAACAAGATCCTGAAAGCCAAGAAACTGCAACGGCAGTCACGGACAGGTAACAACATCGTGAAGCGCAAGCGGGGGAGGCCCCGGAAACGGGATTCCAGTCTCTCTCCGCTCTGCACCTCCCTGCTTCCTCCGGCAGAAGACCAAGTGTTCTCCAAGGAGCAAAGGGAGAGTGCGGAGAAGGACGGGGAGCCTGACACAATCATGGACGTTATTGAGTCTGTGCTGCAGAGCATGAACCAGCAGCAGTCGGAGCATAGGAAGGGTGTGAAACGGAAACGGCACTTCGATGATGGGTACGTGTCTCTTTTCTTCGCTCCAGTTTCTCCCCTCCTTTCCTGCTGAAGGTTTGTTTCATAGAATCACTTCCCAACCGGCCTCGCGAGACAGTGATCAGGAGTGGGAACCCAGGCTCAATGAGTCATAGACATTTACAGCACAGAAGGAGGCCATTTCGGCCTATTGTGTCCGTGCTGGCCGACAAAGAGCCACCCAGCCTAATCCCACTTTCCAGCTCTCGGTCCGTAGCCCTGTAGGTTACGGCACTTCAGGTGCACATCCAAATGTGGTGAGGGTTTCTGCCTCTACCACCCTTTCAGGCAGTGAGTTCCACCCCAGACCCCCACCACCCTCTGGGTGAAGACATTTCCCCTCAAATCCCCTCTAAACCTCCTACCAATGACTTTCAATCTATGCCCCCTGGTTGTTGACCCCTCTGCTAAGGGAAATAGGTCCATCCTATCCACTCTATCCAGGCCCCTCGTAATTTTATACACCTCAATCAGGTCTCCCCTCAGCCTCCTCTGTTATGAAGGAAGCAACCCTAGTTTTATTGGCAGCAGAAGGAGGTAAGATCAGAGCTGGGATTTGACTCATTCTCCACAGCTCTCTTGCCGTCTACATTGTTTGAGCACACAGTTGTCAAAGCTGTTCCACAGACCATCGTGTTACTCCATGAATACCAGCCATGTGACGGTCGCAATTGAGGATAACTTCCTTGATTTATAACCACACCAACAGATCTTCCGTAGTTTATTTTATATTAAAGAAATGCTTTCTTCGTTCTTGACTCTGGTGGCCCACCCTCGGCCTGGAGGGTGGGATAGTTCATGTCCTTGATTCCACTAGATGTGATTGCACTGGAGAGGGTACAGAGGAGATTTACCAGGAGGTTGCCTGGACTGGGGAATTTTAGCTATGAGGGAAGATTGGATAGGCTGGGGTTGTTTCCTTTGGAACAGGGGAGGCTGAGGGGAGAGCTTATTGAGGTGTATAAAATTGAGGGGCCTGGATAGAGTGGATAGGAAGGACCCGTTTCCCTTAGCAGAAGGGTCAACAGCCAAGCGGCAGAGATTGAAAGTAATTGGTAGGGGGATTTGAGGGGAAATGTCTTCACCCAGAGGGTGGTGGGGGTCTGGAACTCACGGCCTGAAAGGGTGGTAGAGGCAGAAACCCTTATCGCATTTAAAAAGTACTTGGATGTGCACTTGAAGTGCCGTAACCTACAGGGCTACGGACCGAAAGCTGGAAATGTAGAAGCATAGAAAATAGGTGCAGGAGTAGGCCATTCGGCCCTTCGAGCCTGCACCGCCATTCAGTATGATCATGGCTGATCATTCACCTCAGTACCCCTTTCCTGCTTTCTCTCCATACCCCTTGATCCCTTTAGCTGTGAATTCGGATCGATGGCTCTTGGTCGGCCGGCGCAGACACGATGGGCCGAAATGTCCTCTTTCTTTGCTGTAAATTTCTACGATTGTGTGACGCTTGCATGGCACGCGAGAGCGGCAGTGCGCGGTTTCCCCCTCTGCCTCGGTGAGTTTCTCTGCCATTGCTCGGCGCATCCTTTTTCCCCCCGGCCTGACTACGAGCCAGCGAAGCCTGCCAGTACAGGGCAGCCAAGCAAAAATGTCGGGCAGGGCTGGGCTTTGAAATCCGGTCTCGTTGCCGGAGTGACTGGCCCAACAGTCCTCCATTTCGAGCTGCAAGTGCAGGCTGGCCCGAGCCCAGGAATGCCTGGACTGCCTGCCTGCCCCCTCGAGTTCTGGCAGTCTGACCCCCGCAGCCTCGCTCCTATTTGCCGGTGTTGCCCCGTTTTGAATTTGAGAGTCTCGATGTTTGGAGAAAGCTGTTGTGTCGCGGGTGGCTCGATCCTCAATCAAAAATGGCAAGATCTGTTAGTAGTTTCAATCGGAGGTGCCTGAAAATTAATGGGGGGGCGTGAATTCAAGCTTCATTGGTGGACCCCTCCGGCTCCGGGGCCCACCAGGATCAACGATTGCAGCACCCTGTCCCATCCCAGGCACTGAGAGACCCCCAGCATTGTCTCAGAGATTTATTTTGAGGGAATTTGCCCAGGTGTGGGGGGGGGGGGGGCAGGTCGGAGGGGCGGTGGGGGAGAAAAGCTCTGTTTAATTGCTCTTTCAGTGGATGAGAGCGGCAAGGCTTTTAATAGTGCATGAGCGAAGTGTGAGCATGCGGGTCAGGACCGAGAGGAATAATAAACTGCTGCGTCTTTGCTCCCTGCAACCAGCTCCCCCGAGTTGTCTTCAGAAACAGCTGCCCCATCAGAGACTGCAGGGAAGGCAGCGCTGACAGATCCAGCAACACCACGTCCGCAGCCCCCCATCCAGAGGGAAAAGAAAGCCCCTCGTCCTCCAAAGAAAAAATACCAGAAGGCAGGACTGTACTCTGACGTCTACAAAGTTCCCGAGTGAGTATCTTCTCAGCAATGTTGCTATCGGTCCTAGTCATAACCTGAAATCTCTGAGGTGTATCTGTGTGCTTGTGTTGTGCTGGCGTGTGTCTGTGTTGTGCTGGCGTGTGTCTGTGTCTGTGTCTGTGTCTGTGTGCGCGCGCGTGTTTTTATCTGTGAGCGGATGTTGTGCACGCTCGGGCGCCTGTAAGATAATATACAACCGGAGTTATCACTGACTTAAATAAAAATGAAAACGCTGGCAATACACAGAAGGTCCATCAGTGCGAAGGTGATCATAATCAGATCATGGATCACATTGGGTAGCGATCCTTTGTCGACGCTCAATTCTCATGGAGGTTCTCTCTGAATCGTGAAGCTGGCTTTTCACTCTTCCCACGCTGGCAGACCTGCTGGATATCTCATGTTTTCCGCTTTTATTTCCCATTTGTTGTTTTCCGTGTATCTCTGTGTCGCTGACGTGCCCACTTCTCCCCCATTGGCTGCAAGTGTTCGTGTTTTGGGTGTCAGATTTTTGTTAAGTTTGTCGCTGATCTCACCACCAACTAATTTCCCAGCTGAGCCGTGCGCACAGCAGTTTAGCAGCCCTGCCTGAAGTCCTGTGACAGCTGTAGTTTGCAGCCGTCACTTAGTGCACGGGAGCAGGAACAGCGATCCTGCCCTGTCTGTACGCTCGACTATTGAGGAAAGCAACTTGATTCCCCCAGCCTGCTGAGGAGCTGCTCGTGCAGGGAAGTGTGAATTGGAAGCAGATCCCAGCCTGCTCTGGCCACCGCATGCCGTGCTCCGAGGCCCCGTTAAGATTGTTTGTTTTTGTATGTCAGAAACATTAGGCTTTGCTCTGTGTTCCATCTGCTATATTCTGCAGTGAAGATCAAATGTAAATAATGGGGGGGTTTGCTGCATGCATCCTGAGAGGCTGTTTCCCCCCGGGGCTGGGGAGTCTAGAACCAGGGGGTCTCACAGTCTCAGGATAAGGGCTCGGCCATTTAGGACTGAGATGAGGAGGCATTTCTTCACTCAGAGGGTGGTGAATCTTTGGAATTCTCTGCCCCAGAGGGCTGTGGATGCTGAGTCTCTGAATATATTCGAGGGAGAGGTAGCGAGAGGGAGAGACAGCGAGAGGGAGAGGGCGGGAAAGTGGAGTTGAGGTCGAAGTTTAGCCATGATCTTGAATAGCGGAGCAGGCTCGAGGGGCCGTAAGGCCTACTCCTTGCTCCTATTTTGTAAAGTCCTGTCCCCTCAGTACAGATTCACACGAGGCATGTAGTGAAGTCAAGGTCAATCTGGACCTGCACCTTTATTTCACAGCTCTGGAATGCTGCACTTGCCTGAGACCTGTCCTTATATACCCGTCTCTTGCAAGTGCACCCCTGGTGGTAAGGTATGCTGGTGGTTACAGGTCATATCTTATTACAGTCATGTACAGCATGTTAGGATACAGTTATATATAATAATGTAAGATACATGACACCCAGGTCAGGTACAGGGGGTTAGATACAGAGTAAAGCTCCCTCTACACTGTCCCATCAAACACTCCCAGGGCAGGTACAGGGGGTTAGATACAGAGTAAAGCTCCCTCTACACTGTCCCATCAAACACTCCCAGGGCCGGTACAGCACGGGGTTAGATACAGAGTAAAGCTCCCTCTACACTGTCCCATCAAACACTCCCAGGGCAGGTACAGGGGGTTAGATACAGAGTAAAGCTCCCTCTATACTGTCCCATCAAACACTCCCACTGTAAAGTCCTGTCCCCTCAGTACAGATTCACACGAGGCATGTAGTGAAGTCAAGGTCACTCTGGACCTGCACCTTTATTTCACAGCTCTGGAATGCTGCACTTGCCTGAGACCTGTCCTTGAATACCTGTCTCTTGCAAGTGCACCCCTGGTGGTAAGGTATGCTGGTGGTTACAGGTCATATCTTATTACAGTCATGTATAGCATGTAAGATACATGACATATTTCTTATGTTCTTCTCCCCTGATGTTATCCAACTCATTGCGGACACTAGCTCCTTCTCAGAGCCAGGTGCCCTGGGGGCTTTGCTGCAATACTTTGCCCTCATGGTAGCAGCTTTTCAGGGCCAATTATGACCTGTGACTTCTCATTCTGCTTCCATAGCCTCGAGGTTAAAACGTGGTTCGTCATCAATTAGGCTGAGCTGGAGAGACAGCATAAGTCAGCTCCTGTCCCATCTCTTCAGGCCCCGCGGCCTCGTATTTAGGAAAACCTGGTGCTTCCCAGGTTGTGGGACCCACCAAACCCGTACTGGTTGAATGCTTGCGATATGTTTGCCTTCAACAGGGAAGGTAAAGATTTACCAGCTGTAGAGAGTGTATGTCCTTGGCGTAATGGCCAGCTGCCCTTTGCCTGGGGCCGCCCTGCCAGAGGGGCGCTGGCCTTGTTTGCACCAGTCGCTGGGAAGGAGTGAATGGTTTGCCGGTTCTTCCTTTTATTCTTGTGTGTCTACTCGTGACGTCTGCAGCCAATTTCTTTGTTCGTAATGGTTAACGGCGGGGTTCCACCGTAATTTACATTGCCAGCGCCTCCACGCTCGAATCTGGCCCTTGGCAGCGCTCGGTGCCGTTCTGTGGAGGGGGTTCGCGCTCTCCACCAGAGAATGCCGTTGCTGCTTTTGAAGCAATCCGTTCTGGGCCGGGCGACGTCATCGTAGTGGGCCGTGCTTTTCACTACGCCTGTAATTCTCAGCAGAGAATTTCAGGGGCGTGTTTGAGATGCAGTACTCCAGAAAGTTCGGCACAAGAGCGACAGCCTGCAAGCGGGCGTCCGTAGTTATAGTCGCCCTTCCCGGAATGTTCTCCGCGGGAGCAGCGGCGACGTCTGCACGTGGCTGAAGAAAGCCGTGTTAAGAAACCGCAGTACCCAGCAGTGCAGGGGTTCGAAGCATGGGCTTTTCCTTTCGAGAAAGGCTGACTTGCACTTGTGTTATACCCTCTCCCATCTCTGATACGTCACATCGCCTCACGAATCTTTGGTCACTGTTCTGCCGGCAAATGTGGCAGCCATTTTGGGTACAGCAAGGTCTCTCGGACATCAGTGAGATAAATGACCAGTGTAGCGTATTTGCTTCATGGGCTCTTTGCTTAAGAATTCACAGCAACATAAAGCTATTGAGAACCAGTTGGTTTATTAGCAAAAGGTTTAACAGTCACACCACACATTACCAGTTCATTCACCCGGCTCACAACCACCTGGCCCATCGTGGATACCCCGAACCCAACTGGCCGGGGTTTTATTGCGTCTGGTGAACATCACGTGACTGCCTAAGCTCCTCCCACTCAACAGCTCTACAACTATTTTCGTGTAAACCAATAATCAACAGCTCTACAACTATTTTTGTAAAACAAAAGATGAAGTGCCCCCACGGGGGGGGCACTAAAATCGATAAGATAAGCCAATCAAACGTTTTACGTTAATGGATCAAATTAAAATTTGGTTGCCGGCGGTGATGATGCACTACAGTCCCTCCAGCGCCCACCTCTCGCGGAAGGTTGCGAGCATACCGGTGGACACCGCCAGCTCCATCTCCAGGGACACCCGGGCTCGGATGTAACTGCAGAAGAGAGGCGGGCAGTCGGGTTGAACGACCCCCTTGACCGCCTGCTGCCTGGACCAGCTGATGGCCCCCTTGGCCAGGCCCAGGAGCAGGCCTAAGAGGACCTGCCCGCACTCACCAGCTCTACAAGCCTGTGAGCATCCTCACAGGTGCATACATTGCAACGGGTTGCTCTGTGTTTTGAACGTGTTGGTCGAAGGAAGGGCGACAGCTAAAACATTGGGAGAGCTCCCTCAATTTAATGTTTCATCTGATGCATGGCATCTTTGACAATGCAGCACTCCCTCAGTACTGCACTGAAGTGTCAGCCTCGGTTACGTGTTCCAGGTTTTAGAGCAGAGTTTGAACTCGCAACCTTCTGATTCCTTGGGCGTGGGCACTTCCAACTGAGCCAAGCGGACAATTTTCATAAACTTCTTCGATTGGAGTTTTCTTCTGGCAGTGTCAGCTGTGGCTCATTGAGTCGCACTCTCGTCTCTGAGTCACAAGTCCTGCTCTAGGACTTGAGCACAAATCTAAGCTGACACTCCAGTGCAGTGCTGAGGGAGCGCCGCGCTGTCGGAGGGGTAGTACTGAGGGCGAGCCACACTGTCGGAGGTGTCGTCTTTCGGATGAGACGTTAAACCGAGGTTCTGTCTGCTCTCACGTGGAGGTAAAAGACCCCATGGCACTATATCGAAGAAGAGCAGAGGAGTTCTCCCCGGTATCCTGGGGCCAATATTTATACCTCAAGCAACATCACTAAAACAGATGATCCGGGTCATTATCACATTGCTGTGTGTGGGAGCTTGCTGTGCGCAAATTGGCTGCCGCGTTTCCCACATTGCATCAGTGACCGCACTTCAAAAGTACTTCATTGGCTGTAAAGCACTTTGAGAAGTCCGGTGGACGTGAAAGGTGTAATATAAATTCAAGTCTGTCTTTCTTTTCACTGTCATCATGGTTTGGCATAGGAGTCCTGTTAGATTCCAGTTTCAGATTTTCAGGAGTAAAACTGGAGAGAGTTGGTGCAGTTATGTAGTTCTGTTCCTCGATGTCTTTAGCATGCTTTGTAAATGCAGCAGCCGTGTATTACTTACCGAATGTGCTAGCAACATCTTGAGACAAATGACTACACCATTTGCGTGACATGATGTTCAGTTGGGCCGGAGTAGATCCTTTTTGCTGTCTCTGTTGGATGCAACTTTGCTCCTCGTACTGTACCACTTGGATTCTGATCCTTGTTTCTGTTGCAATGAGGAAAGAATCGCTCTGGCGACAACTTGTGAAGTATTTCAGATTTAGAAGCTCATCTCCTGGACAAGCCTTCCACTAATCTTTGCACAGATTATAATTCCTGTTGTGCTGGTGCCAGTGTTAAAATAATTGGAGCAGTGCTACAGTGTGCAATTACTCTGCTTCTCGCGCACATGCACACAGTTCGTAAGTTCCAGATCGTAGCCAGGCTCTCTCAGGGGAGGAGACAGTGAGCAAGTGGTAATTGCTTCTCCCAAGGCAGAGGGGAAACTTTTAAGACCTGTGAACCCATGTCCTTTTGGTCACCTTTTAGTGACCAGACCAAAGCCTGCATAGGAATTACAACCGGGTGCCACTTGCCTTTAGCTGGGGAGAGATATTAAGACGACAGATGGTTGAAAGAGTGAGCTTGACGCTTGTAGAACAGTGCTGTATTTTATTTGGAAATGGCGTGAGATCACGTCTAATGCAGCTTTTGATCTAAATTAACAAATGTTAGTTGTGCTTTGCAAATGCAGGGTAGATTGGTGAATGCTGTCACAGGTCCAAATGCACAGAGCAGTTGTCCTGTCCTCCCATTAAAGTAGTTGTTCCGTCGTTCATGTTCTCTCTTGTTTTGTAGGTCGTGCACTGGGGCATGCAAGTGCTGACACAAGTGACTTGTTCTCTCGGTGAATTGCCCATGGCTGCACTGTGATTGTAACGCGTGGCTTTAGGTCCACCGCCCTGCAAAGCTTTGCTCTCGCCCCTTCCTGTTTCTCCTCTACGTCGCCACACCACCACGCACAGGGGTGCGCAGACAGACAGACACATACCCGCGCACGCACTCTCACACCCCCGCATGCCCACTCGTCTTGTGTGATCATGTACCAACTCTCATCATCTGACACTTCAACATTCCAGTAGGCAACACGAGAGAGAGAGAGGATATCCCCTCGTGCTGTGTAAATGTTTTATCGCTGTCTGATTAACTGTTTAACCCACTGGAAGTAGTTTGCCTGTAAATTTTTTAAATTTATTTTGTGGATCGCGCAAGAAAACGTGGTTGTGTGTGTGTGTAGCTTTGGATTTTAATCTTTAAATGGAAGCTTGTTATAATCTTTTACCACAAATACAAATGGCAATATAACTTAGTTTCTGATCAAATTTCAAACATGTGTTTAGGCCAGTCTCACCGCTCTGGATGGCTAACCCCAGAAGCTTTGCTTTCTGTTGGAATCTTTCTGTGCAACCACTGTTAACTTGTCCACTCCAGTGCTGCGCATTATACAGCCATTTGCAGCCTGTACCCTCTCCTCACCCTGTGGCACTCGGCAGACTTGCTGCTCTGTCTGCCTGTGGGCTTTTACCCTCCCCCAGCCTCTCTGGCTATGGGTGAAACTGTGCTCTTAGCCAGCCTCCAGCTCCCCTAGTGCTCGAATCCAGACAGACCAGACCCTCCTGACTTTGATCACTACTATGGTGCTCGTGAAATAACTCATCTGAGTGTCGTTTCACATCTGAGTAGTGAATGGTAAGGCAGGTCACTGGCAGATCTTAACACCCAGCCCCTTTAGTGTCTGCGTGGGCGTGCGTATCTCTGCATCTCTCTCTGTCTGCGCCTCTCTCTCTCTCTCTGTCTGCGCCCCTCTCTCTCTCTGTCTGCCTCTCTCTCTCTTTCTGTCTGCGCCTCTCTCTCTCTCTCTGTCTGCGCCTCTCTCTCTCTCTGTCTGTGCCTCTCTCTCTCTCTGTCTGCGCCTCTCTCTCTCTCTGTCTGCGCCTCTCTCTCTCTCTCTCTCTCTCTGTCTGCGCGCCTCTCTCCCTCTCTCTGCGCCTCTCCCTCTCTCTCTGCGCCTCTCCCTCTCTCTCTGCGCCTCTCCCTCTCTCTCTGTCTGCGCCTCTCCCTCTCTCTCTCTGTCTGCGCCTCTCCCTCTCTCTCTCTGTCTGCGCCTCTCCCTCTCTCTCTCTGTCTGCGCCTCTCCCTCTCTCTCTCTGTCTGCGCCTCTCCCTCTCTCTCTCTGTCTGCGCCTCTCCCTCTCTCTCTCTCTCTGTCTGCGCCTCTCCCTCTCTCTCTCTGTCTGCGCCTCTCCCTCTCTCTCTGTCTGCGCCTCTCCCTCTCTCTCTCTGTCTGCGCCTCTCCCTCTCTCTCTCTGTCTGCGCCTCTCCCTCTCTCTCTCTGTCTGCGCCTCTCCCTCTCTCTCTCTGTCTGCGCCTCTCCCTCTCTCTCTCTGTCTGCGCCTCTCCCTCTCTCTCTCTGTCTGCGCCTCTCCCTCTCTCTCTCTGTCTGCGCCTCTCCCTCTCTCTCTCTGTCTGCGCCTCTCCCTCTCTCTCTCTCTGTCTGCGCCTCTCCCTCTCTCTCTCTCTGTCTGCGCCTCTCCCTCTCTCTCTCTCTGTCTGCGCCTCTCCCTCTCTCTCTCTCTGTCTGCGCCTCTCCCTCTCTCTCTCTCTGTCTGCGCCTCTCCCTCTCTCTCTCTCTGTCTGCGCCTCTCCCTCTCTCTCTCTCTGTCTGCGCCTCTCCCTCTCTCTCTCTCTGTCTGCGCCTCTCTCGCTGCCCCTCTCTCTCTCTCTCTCTCTCTCTCTCTCCTAGCGTACAACCATTCTCTCGCCTGTTTGAGCAGTTTCACATCACACGGTGTTTGGGAGCCATCTGGAGCCCTCCGGGCCACTGAATAAATGGTTTTATAATACGAGATCCTGGCATTTTTGGCATTTAAATCCAGCAGCATTTTTCCACGAAAACTGTAAATCATTGGCCTTAATTATGGAGCACGGGTGAGAAAATCTCCCTTTAACTTTGAGAGAGCTGCACTTCAGACAGTGGGAACTTGCAGCTCTTCTACAGCCAGTTGCTATGAGGGTTTCAGATGGTTGCAGGCTAGATGAAGTTAGCTAATGCTTGGAATAAGACAAAGGATGCAAGGACAGCAAACGGGGTGGATGCGGGAAGTCGGGATGCTGGTTCTCTAAGATTGCCCACCCGAGCATTTGACCGATCTGCTCTTGCCGATTACTCCCTTGTAGTACAGTCAGAGCACCAAGTATGACTTGCTCGTGCTGTGACAGTGAAAATTAATCAAATAAAGAAGCAAGGACTGAATCATGTTGCTTAATGGGACAACACGACCTCGGACCGTAAATCAGAGAAGGGCTGCACTGAATTGCTCGGATCAATTGTTGTCGGCCACTGTCACGGCATCTCGCCCCCGCAACCCCCCCCACCCCCCAACACAGTACCACACGGCATTCCTCCTTGTACAGTACTGTGCTGTACCTGCCCCGGGAGTGTTTGATGGGACAGTGTAGAGGGAGCTTTACTCTGTATCTAACCCCGTGCTGTACCTGCCCTGGGAGTGTTTGATGGGACAGTGTAGAGGGAGCTTTACTCTGTATCTAACCCGTGCTGTACCTGCCCTGGGAGTGTTTGATGGGACAGTGTAGAGGGAGCTTTACTCTGTATCTAACCCCCTGTACCTGCCCTGGGAGTGTTTGATGGGACAGTGTAGAGGGAGCTTTACTCTGTATCTAACCCCGTGCTGTACCTGCCCTGGGAGTGTTTGATGGGACAGTGTAGAGGGAGCTTTACTCTGTATCTAACCCCGTGCTGTACCTGCCCTGGGAGTGTTTGATGGGACAGTGTAGAGGGAGCTTTACTCTGTATCTAACCCCCTGTACCTGCCCTGGGAGTGTTTGATGGGACAGTGTAGAGGGAGCTTTACTCTGTATCTAACCCTGTGCTGTACCTGCCCTGGGAATGTTTGATGGGACAGTGTAGAGGGAGCTTTACTCTGTATCTAACCCCGTGCTGTACCTGCCCTGGGAGTGTTTGATGGGACAGTGTAGAGAGAGCTTTACTCTATATCTAACCCCCTGTACCTGCCCTGGGAATGTTTGATGGGACAGTGTGTGCCTGTAATAGAATGTGTTCCCTTCCCTAGCCATATAACATCCTTCATCTTGTCGAGCTCATTTGTTTCCCCAATTTACTTAACATTTTGTAGCAGGTGTTGTGTAGATCCTGCAGAACCCAGAAGAGAAGATGAAAACGAATCAGAGCTTGGGGCCTGGAACTGTTGCCCTATTGCATCTTATCTTATCTTTGCTGCTTGTTGGTAGAAGATTGGCAGTCAATTGATTTGTATATTTTATAATATAATACACAGGCAATGAAATGGATAAGAAATTGGATTTAGATCAGATTCCCTTGTACGTTGTCAGGAGTAAATTGGCGAGACTATTGCTAATGAAAGAGCCACTTAACACAGGAGTATCAACACACACATAACTTGCGTGACCGGACCGTGGGGATGTGGACCTACTGCGCCCCGCTTAGTGTTCAGAAACTTGCACCTAATGCATGTGCACGAAGAGCGCCTGGCCTCACGAGGATGTGTCTGCAGCGATCCTAATGTTTCATTATTGCACTGTGTTGCCTGCTTAAATTGAAGTGCTTTTCTTTTTGAAATGATCCCATTGTTAATCGCCGGTTATGTTCTTCTTAGCCCGAAGAGTCGCCTGATTCTGGTGAAGAGGGAGAAGCTGGAGTACATTCCCGGAGAGCACGACTACGGGCTCTTCCCAGCTCCAATCCACGTCGGTGAGTGTCGCTGCTGACTGCGGTCATTGCTGAGCTGGTTGTGGTTACGATGGGCACGCGGGTTAGAGAGCACGCCCGCTCGGGGCAGGCTGTTAGTGCTGTGCTTCAGAATGTGCGCACAGAGAGCTGGCTGAAGGAGTCTTCTCTCTGACTGCTCTTTTAATGATGTTGAGAAAGTGTGGTCAGCATGTCTCGTGTGTTGGCAAGCAAGAGGCGACACTTATACGTCCCGGAGAATTGTGTATCTCCTCATATCGGGTTTGTCTGCTTTCCGCTCTTCACAAGTAAGGATGTCTGCAGAAGGCAACTTTTTGGATTTGATGGTTGTTGAAGCACCAAATGGCTGCTCAGTTGTGGTTCACTGAGGAGCACTGTCGGAGGGGCGGAACTGAGGGAGCGCCGTACTGCGCTGTCGGAGGGGCGGTACGGAGGGAGCGCCGTACTGCGCTGTCGGAGGGGCGGTACTGAGGGAGCGCCGCACTGTTTAGCGTGGTTGCGACTCTGTGTTGCTTCATCAAGCTCTCTTATCTTGATTTAGTCTCCATGTCGACTTGCCCTCAGGGAAAGCCCTGCTGGTGCGGTGAGCCTGTGTGCAGTGGGCGGATGAGTTTGCTGGGATATCGGGGACTGAGCAGGTCCCAGAGTCAGCTCAGCACCTTCACCGGGGAGCTCCCAACACCAGCAGGAGCACCAGGGAAAAGCGGCAGCTCCATTGATGTCAGATGCACACAGACCAATTGGTTTACACCCGATGGATGATGTTGACCACATATCCGCAGCATAACTAAAACCGCCTGTTTCCACCTCCTTATCATCATCCGTCTCCGCCCCTGCCTCAGCTCGTTCGCTGCTGATGCCCTCATCCATGCCTTTGTTACCTCCAGACTTGACTGTTCCATCATCATCATAGGCGGTCTCTCGTATTGAGGATGACTTGCTTCCACGCCAAAAAGGAATGAGCTCACGGGTCCCTCATGGAAAGACTTAATATTCCAGGTCCTGAACTACATGTTGAAGGGTGGAAGATGCCTGTGCGTGGATTTTTTTAATGTGGGGGTGACCGTTGCACACCAGCCACCACATGGGGTTGACAGCGCTAGGTCTTAGTCCAGTGGCAAGAATTAACCAAGACGACTGCAGACCAGCTCTGCTGCACGGATCCAGTGCGCGCACACATCGCAGTGTGGGCTGGCCTCCCACGTTCTATCCTACGTAAACTAGAGGCGATCCAAAACTCGGCTGCCCCGTGTCCTAACTCTCACCGCGTCCTGCTCACCCATCACCCCCTGTGCTCGCTCACCTACAATGGCTACCAGGGTGCCTCCCAACACCTAACGCCATGGGTGAGACTGAGCAATGCTCTTTGGGGCTATTTGACCCACGAGGAAGTCACGCCCGAGCCCCAAACTGTCCTCATCCATCAGCAGAGGACTCGCCGGCTAGTGACCCCCACCCTCCTCCCCCCCCCCCCCCCGGCCCCCAAGGTCCATTGCAGCACCCCCGACTGCGCCCCACGTGTTTCCAAAGCCTGTGGTTGCGACCCTGTGAGAGGAAAAGCAATGTGTGAGGAGTACATAAAAAACCTGCAAAAGGACATAGACAGGCTAAGTGAGTGGGCAAAAATTTGGCAGATGGAGTATAATGTTGGAAAGTGTGAGGTCATGCACTTTGGCAGAAAAAAAATCAAAGAGCAAGTTATTATTTAAATGGAGAAAGATTACGAAGTGCTGCAGTACAGCGGGACCTGGGGTTACTTGTGCATGAAACACAAAAGGTTAGTATACAGGTACAGTAAGTGATCAGGAAGGCCAATGGAATCTTGGCCTTTATTGCAAAGGGGATGGAGTATAAAAGCAGGGAAGTCTTGCTACAGTTATACAGGGTATTGGTGAGGCCACACCTAGAATACAGCGTGTAGTTTTGGTTTCCATATTTACGAAAGGATATACTTGCTTTGGAGGCAGTTCAGAGAAGGTTCACTCGGTTGATTCTGGAGATGAGGGGGTTGATTTATGAGGAAAGGTTGAGTAGGTTGGGTCTCTACTCATTGGAATTCAGATGAATGAGAGGTGATCTTATCGAAACATATAAGATTATGAGGGGGCTCGACAAGGTGGATGCAGAGAGGATGTTTCCACTGATGGGGGAGACTAGAACTAGGGGGCACGGTCTCAGAATAAGGGGCTGCCCATTTAAAACTGAGATGAGGAGAAATTTCTTCTGAGGGTTGTAAATCTGTGGAATTCGCTGCCTCAGAGAGCTGTGGAGGTTGGGACATGAAATAAATTTAAGACAGAAATAGATAGTTTCTTCAATGCTATGGGGAGTGGCTGGGGAAGTGGAGCTGAGTCCATGATCAGATCAGCCATGATCGTATTAAATGGCGGAGCAGGCTCGAATGGCCGACTCCTCCTATTTCTTATGTTCATTGAGCTGCCGTTTACAATGGAGTGTTTAATGCAGCTGCCGCTTGGTAACACCAGCTTGTTGCAATCCTGCATGTTCCACAAACCTGGGAGTAGGAGGGAGGGAGAGGGGGAGGGCATGGATTTTACAGGCCTGTCAACGCAAGATGCCTTCAGCCGCCTTATGAAGCAGCCGTTGCCATTGAGAAAGTCAGACCAAATAAACGGCGCATTAAAGATAAAGGTCACGTTAATTACTTCACATTCCTTTGGGTTGGAACGCTCTTAAACAGGGAGCAAAGTGGCAGGGTTTAAGAGCCTGTTCGCTTGGCCAGCATCTGTCCTCCCGTGAACAGCTCCACGCAGTAGGCAGGTCTCCACAGCGCCTAAACACAGACGTTTGTTTTACTCTGAGGTCGGGGGAGGCAAGAGAAAGGAAAAAGAAAATTTGTTTCTTCCTAGAACCTCTAGGGTTGAATGAAGTCGATCTGTGTCAGCCGTGGCTCAGTGGGTAGCACCCTCGCCTCTGAGTCAGAATGTTGTGGGTTCAAGTCTCAATCCAGGCACTTGAGCACATAAATCTAGGCTGACACTCCCAGTGCAGTGCTGAGGGAGCGCCGCACTGTCGGAGGGGCGGTACTGAGGGAGCGCCGCACTGTCGGAGGGGCAGTACTGAGGGAGCGCCGCACTGTCGGAGGGGCAGTACTGAGAGAGCGCCGCACTGTCGGAGGGGCGGTACTGAGGGAGCGCCGCACTGTCGGAGGGGCGGTACTGAGGGAGCGCCGCACTGTCGGAGGGGCGGTACTGAGGGAGTGCCGCACTGTCGGAGGGGCGGTACTGAGGGAGCGCCGCACTGTCGGAGGGGCGGTACTGAGGGAGCGCCGCACTGTCGGAGGGGCAGTACTGAGGGAGCGCCGCACTGTTGGAGGGGCGGTACTGAGGGAGCGCTGCACTGTCGGAGGGGCCGTGCTAAGGGAGCGCCGCACTGTCGGAGGGGCGGTACTGAGGGAGCGCCGCACTGTCGGAGGGGCGGTACTGAGGGAGCGCCGCACTGTCGGAGGGGCAGTACTGAGGGAGCGCCGCACTGTTGGAGGGGCGGTACTGAGGGAGCGCCACACTGTCGGAGGGGCGGTACTGAGGGAGCGCCGCACTGTCGGAGGGGCGGTACTGAGGGAGCGCCGCACTGTCGGAGGGGCAGTACTGAGGGAGCGCCGCACTGTTGGAGGGGCGGTACTGAGGGAGCGCTGCACTGTCGGAGGGGCCGTGCTAAGGGAGCGCCGCACTGTCGGAGGGGCGGTACTGAGGGAGCGCCGCACTGTCGGAGGGGCGGTACTGAGGGAGCGCCGCACTGTCGGAGGGGCAGTACTGAGGGAGCGCCGCACTGTTGGAGGGGCAGTACTGAGGGAACGCCGCACTGTCGGAGGGGCGGTACTGAGGGAGCGCCGCACTGTTGGAGGGGCAGTACTGAGGGAGCGCCGCACTGTCGGAGGGGCAGTACTGAGGGAGCGCCGCACTGTCGGAGGGGCCGTGCTAAGGGAGCGCCGCATTGTCGTAGGGGCCGTCTTTCGGATGAGACGTTAAACCGAGGCCCTGTCTGCCCCCTCAAGTAGACGTAAATGATCCCATGGCAGTGTTTCGAAGAAGAGCAGGGAAATTCTCCCCGGTGTCCTGGCCAATATTGATCCCTCAATCAACATAACTTTAAAAAAAAACATATTATCTGGTCATTATCACATTGCTGTGTGTGGGAGCTTGCTGTGTGCAAATTGGCTGCCGTGTTTCCCACATTACAACAGTGACCGCATTCCAAAAGTACTTCATTGGCTGTAAAGCGCTTTGAGTTGCCAGGTGGTTGTGAAAGGCGCTATATAAATGCAAGTCTTTACCTGGATAGAAGATGCCGCATTGATGCAAAATCTCATGTTGTGGAGGTGCCTGCAGGACAAGTTAAATGGGTCGAACGGGTCTCCCTAATCTGTGCTGATCCTTGAGAGGACATTCAGTTGACTGCCAGTCTGCTCAATCATCTTGTATTCTTTACAGTAACAGAAAAATGTTATGACAGCGAGCCGAGAGGGGAAAGCCTTACTTGGTACTTTTTCAAGTGACCGTTCGTTCGCCTTAGTTCTGCTTGCATAACAAAAGTCAGCGCACTTGAGAGTAATTCTTTACTTTGGTAAAGTAAGTGTTTCGGGGCATTTATTTCTGAAAAAGATGAATATGCATTGGTGCTTTTTTTAATCTCCTTTTGTTTGTTCTGTTCAAGTGCGTCCTTCAAAAAAACCACAAATCCCTCCCTGTGGCTTCCAGAAAGCACGCCTACTCCCTCCGTCAGTTCCCCGGGTGGCTTGTACTCCCGTTCAGCCATGCTCAGTCTGGTTCCCAGCAACAAGCTCGCCCAGTTGAGCGGGTTGGGTGATCTGGCGTTTGCCAACTAATACACGGAGGTGCATTTCGCCTTGGTGGAAAGTCCCTTCTCGGTTTCGGGTTCCTGTTCCCGATCCTCATTGCCATCCTGAAGTAAAACTGGGCAGTCTTGCTGCAGTTATACAGGGTATTGGTGAGGCCACACCTGGTTTTGGTCTCTGTATTTACAAAAGGAAATACTTGCTTTGGAGGCAGTTCAGAGAAGGTTCACTCGGTTGATTCCGGGGATGAGGGGGTTGACTTATGAGGAAAGGTTGAGGAGGTTGGGCCTCTACTCATTGGAGTTCAGAAGAATGAGAGGTGATCTTATCGAAATGTGTAAGATTATGAGGGGGTTTGACAAGGTGGATGCAGAGAGGATGTTTCCACTGATGGGGGAGACTAGAACTAGGGGGCATGGTCTTAGAATAAGGGGTTACCCATTTAAAACTGAGATGAGGAGGAATTTCTTTGAGGGTTGTAAATCTGTGGAATTTGCTGCCTCAGAGAGCTGTAGAAGCTGGGACATTGAATAAATTTAAGGCAGAGATAAGGGGTTGTGGGGAGTCGGTGGGGAAGTGGAGCTGAGTCCATGATCAGATCAGCCATGATCGTATTAAATGGCAGAGCAGGCTTGAGGGGCCAGGTGGCCTACTCCTGCTCCTAGTTCTTATGGTCTGATGTAAAGCATGCCTGTACTGGTGCCCGAGGAGGACGGGATTTTGGTTTGGCTGCAACACCCCTTGTGGGAGAATCTCGTGCCATGCCTCCCTGTGCAGGCTCACACGTTTAGAATGGCTGCCCCGGTCAGGTACCTGTGCTAATAAAAGCTGCAACTGCTCGAAATACTCAGCCGGTTCAGGCAGCATCCGTGGAGAGAGTCGCCGAGGTAACGTTTTGGGTCCATGATCTCGCAAATGTTTGAGGTTTTCAGCGAGTACAGAGGCAGGGAACGAGGATGGAAGTGGAAGGCAGGCAGTGATTGAATGACAAAAGTGGCAATGGTGCCAGGTACCTGTGGAACTGCTCCCCAGTGATAATGTAACACCGTCGGCAATGGAAGGGAGCACTCCAACGTGTTATAGAATCATAGAAACTCACAGCACGGAAAGGGGCCATTTTCGGCCCATCGTGTTCGTGCCGGCCGACAAAGAGCTATCCAGCCTAATCCCACTTTCCAGCACCAGGTCCGTAGCCCTGTGGGTTACGGCTTCTTGAAATGCGACGTCAAGTATTTTTAAATGTGGTGAGGGTTTCTGCCTCTACCACCCTTTCAGGCAGTGAGTTCCGCCCCAGACCCCCACCACCCTCTGGGCGAAGACATTTCCCCTCAAATCCCCCTCTAAATCTCATCCTTCTGCAGGCTGCTGCTACCGGTTATATCTTTGCTTGCACTCATCCCCCACCACGAAAAGGAGCGTCCAACTGCAGCCTGCTGAATCCGACCGCCTGTGTGGCGGGGAATGCTGACGATTGGACGGGCCGGGCCGTGACGGATAACGCACTGCGTACCTCGTGCCCCGTACCGAGGTGGGAGCGGCTGCTGCAGCGCTTCCCACCCACCCACTGCTGAGAATGGGTGGGCCATTCCCCCCCCCCCCCCCCAATGCTGCCTGAAGATCCTGCCACGTTCTGACTGAAGGCTGTGGCGTTTGACCCGCGTGGAAGCTGCTGTCTGCCTCCTGCGTGCTGGGCGAGTGGATGTTGCTGCTTAACTAGCCGCCTGACCTAATTTCACAGCAGCCAGAGCTCCGTGCTACGGCAACCTTTTTAATTCGACCCGAGTGCTCACGTTTCCTGGCAAATAGTCGCAGCTGAAGTTCATGCTACACATGGCACAGAGCAGCATTAGCCGGAATGAAATACTCGACTGTTACAAACTTGAGATTAAAGAATACAACATAAAGCATGTTCTCCAGATGGGAATAGTAAAATCTCACTGTGCGAGTTAGGGGAGCGGGCTTCAGTTTGCACTAATTCCCCCGGGCACTCTTGGTCAGGGAAGTGCTGAGATATTTTGGCAACACTGCTCCCGTCCCCCCCCCCCCCCCCCGCCCCCTTTCATTCGTAGAGCCTTCCTTATTTAGTTATGCTGTGTTTAGCAGGCCGTGCTGTTGTGTCATAATTGCTTGGATCAGTCTCGGCATTTCATTTCTTTCCCAATCTTCACCCTTTCTGTCCCAAAGTTGCAGGCTCCGACTGGGGTCCAGTCCAGAGGCTAAAACCACCATCCTCTTGGGCAGTCCCTCGGAGTTGAGGATGACTTGCTTCCACGCTAAACACGAGTTCTCAGGTGACTGATGAGTCCAATGCGGGGCCTGCAGTCTCTGTCACAGGTGGGGCAGGCGGTGGTCGCAGGAACGGGTGGGTGGGGTGTGGGGTGTTGAGGTTGTGGCGCGCTCCTTCCGCTGTTTGCGCCTGGCTTCCACGTGCTCCCGGTGAAGAGACTCTGGAGGTGTTCGCCGCCTTCCCGCATGCTGCTCCTCCACTTTGAGCGGTCTTGGGCCAGGGATTCCCAGGTGTTCGGTGGACGATGTTGCACTTTCCCCCCCCCCCCCCCCCCCCCCCCCCCACCCCAAGGAGGCTTTGAGAGCGTCCTTGAAGCGTTTCCTCTGCCCACCCCGGGCGGGACTCGCCGTGTCGGAGTGTGCAGACGATGTGGCAGGTCCGTCGGAGCTGATCGAGCGTGGCCAGTGCTTGGATGCACGGTCCAGCACCTCGCCAAGTGGCCAATCCCCACGTCTGAACCCGGACAGCGTTTGTCGGCAGTCTGTGGAGGTCCATGCAGCCAGATCGGATCCCGTCATTGCCAGACATTCACGTGCAATAGCCGGGCTCGCTGGGTCGTGCTCAGAAGCTGCGCCTGATGGATTTTTTTACTTTTAGCCCAGAGATGCTGAGGGCAGCCACCGCGTTCTCCCGTTGCCAGAGCTGAGCTCCGCAAATTCAGCACAGACACTACAAATTAAACCTGGAGCCATCCAGGCTGTATGGCTCAAAGCTACATCAGGCCCAATGGACTAAACCGCGGAGCAAATCAGAAATGGATCTTGGTTACTCGCCTTGGCTCAGTGGTAGCACTCTTGCCTCAATGTCAGAAAGAAGGACTTGGATTTCTATAGCGCCTTTCACGGCCACCGGACGTCTCAAAGCGCTTCACAGGCACTGAAATACTTTGTGTAGTCGCTGTTGTAATGTGGAAAACACTGCGGCCAGCTTCTGCACAGCAAGCTCCCGCAAACAGGTAATCTGTTTTAGTGATGGTGATTGAGGACTAAGTATTGGCCCCAGCACACTGTGAATAACTCCCCTGCTCTTCGAAATAGTGCCATGGGATCTTTTACGTCCACCCGAGAGGGCAGACGGGGCCTCGGTTTAATGTCTCATCCGAAAGACGGCACCTTCTGACTTGGAGGCGAGAGAACAGTACCCACTGAGCCACGGGTGACATTCTAATGGGGTGGGGGGGGGGGGGGGGGGAGCAGGTTCGAGGGGCCGAATAGCCGACTCCTGCTCCTAATTCTTATGTTATGTATTGGAGGGATGGGCTTTGGGAGGGTTGGTGTATTGGAGGGATGGGCTTTGGGAGGGTTGGTGTATTGGAGGGATGGGCTGTGGGAGGGTTGGTGTATTGGAGGGATGGGTTTTGGGAAGGTTGGTGTATTGGAGGGATGGGCTTTGGGAGGGTTGGTGTATTGGAGGGATGGGTTTTGGGAGGGATGGTGTATTGGAGGGATGGGTTTTGGGAGGGTTGGTGTATTGGAGGGATGGGCTTTGGGAGGGTTGGTGTATTGGAGGGATGGGCTTTGGGAGGGTTGGTGTATTGGAGGGATGGGCTTTGGGAGGGTTGGTGTATTGGAGGGATGGGCTTTGGGAGGGTTGGTGTATTGGAGGGATGGGCTTTGGGAGGGTTGGTGTATTGGAGGGATGGGCTTTGGGAGGGTTGGTGTATTGGAGGGATGGGCTTTGGGAGGGTTGGTGTATTGGAGGGATGGGCTTTGGGAGGGTTGGTGTATTGGAGGGATGGGCTGTGGGAGGGTTGGTGTATTGGAGGGATGGGCTTTGGGAGGGTTGGTGTATTGGAGGGATGGGCTGTGGGAGGGTTGGTGTATTGGAGGGATGGGCTTTGGGAGGGTTGGTGTATTGGAGGGATGGGCTGTGGGAGGGTTGGTGTATTGGACGGATGGGCTTTGGGAGGGTTGGTGTATTGGAGGGATGGGCTTTGGGAGGGATGGTGTATTGGAGGGATGGGCTGTGGGAGGGATGGTGTATTGGAGGGATGGGCTGTGGGAGGGTTGGTGTATTGGAGGGATGGGCTTTGGGAGGGTTGGTGTATTGGAGGGATGGGCTTTGGGAGGGTTTGGGTATTGGAGGGATGGGCTGTGGGAGGGTTGGTGTATTGGAGGGATGGGCTGTGGGAGGGATGGTGTATTGGAGGGATGGGCTGTGGGAGGGTTGGTGTATTGGAGGGATGGGCTGTGGGAGGGTTGGTGTATTGGAGGGATGGGCTTTGGGAGGGTTGGTGTATTGGAGGGATGGGCTTTGGGAGGGTTGGTGTATTGGAGGGTTGGTGTATTGGCGGGATGGGCTTTGGGAGGGTTGGTGTGTTGGAGGGATGGGCTGTGGGAGGGTTGGTGTATTGGAGGGATGGGCTGTGGGAGGGTTGGTGTATTGGAGGGATGGGCTGTGGGAGGGTTGGTGTATTGGAGGGATGGGCTTTGGGAGGGTTGGTGTGTTGGAGGGATGGGCTGTGGGAGGGTTGGTGTATTGGAGGGATGGGCTTTGGGAGGGTTGGTGTATTGGAGGGATGGGCTTTGATGGGAGAATTCGGGTGGAAGAGGAGTGAGCTTCAATTGTTCAAGTCACCTTTTAGATTCTTATGAAAATGTATCTCGATTTGGCAGCTCAGGAACGTAGCCACATTTTCTAATTCTAGGCAATCAGTGACTGTATGACATTAATGATATCTTGTGTCTCGGGAATCCCTTGTGATCTTTGACTTGATCGAAGCATTGCTCTGCATCAACCTCCCTCTGATCAAATCATCCTGTCTATTCATCCACGCAGTGGCTGAGGAATGGGAGGGGGCTTTCACCCCATACTGTACTAAAAACAGATATTGAAGAAGAATCGCAGGAGTGTGCGGATTCTGTGCGAGTATGATGTGCATAAGGGCCGAAAACTATCTCCCGAACAGCGTCTGTGTCTGCAATCCATCCCCAAACATTCATTGTTCTGTTGAGTTGTTCTGTGCAAGCCAGGCATTTCTTGGCAAACCAGTTGCCCATTTATCAGGACTGAACCGAGCAAGAGCGAGCATTTGTGCTCTTGCTGTGACAGGAGGAAATGATGAGGTGACGCACTCCGAAAAGGCCTGTGCTGGGCAGGTTTGGCTGGCGATATGATCTGCTGGGTCTGTTTAAAAGAAATTCATCAACAGCTTTTCACTTGACTGACAAAAGATAAGTCAAACCAAAGCTGCAATTCGAGAAAATAAACCTTTTACTCCTCACACGGTTCCAGCTTGTATGCCGGCCAATCTCTGTCCAGTATGGGTCCAACAACTTTAAAAGCCAGCAGAATGCCAGATCATGGCAAAGTAGGAGAACAGAAAGGACGGCCTTGCATTTATGCAGTGCTCCGTCATGCACTCTGACGTCCCGAAGCCCTCCGCAGCCAATGAGTTTCTTCTGCAGTGTAGTTACGTCGGCAACCACGGCCGGCTGGTGCACAACAAGGTTCTGGAAAACAGCGAGTGAAATGAATGATGAGGCCGGGATCTTTGCCAGGACAGCAGGGAGCTCGCTGATCTTCGACGTGGCCGGGATCTTTGCCAGGACACCAGAGGGCTGGCTGATCTTCGAGTGGTGCCATGGAATCTTTTACATCCCTCTAAACAGGCAGGCGGGGGGGGGGGGGGGGGGCTCGGTTTCGCCGGCAGAAGGCAGCTCCGGCAGCACACCAGGCTCCGGGTATTGCGCTGGAGTGTCGGTCTGGATTAGGTTCGAGCAAGGCAGAGACGTGCTGTACACCCGCAGTCGCTGCAGGAGTCCACCCCAAGGCAGGCCGGCAGTAAATGATAGGTTCAAATACAAAACCTGAAGCCCTATCGTTTGTAGCTACTGGCAGTACAATATTTGAGCATCCTGTGGTATAAAGCGTCAGTGGCCCAGTGCATGGCACCGTGAGGCGAAGGGAATTGGACACGTGCCGGTGATTTTGTTGCACGTTGAATTCCGAAACGGCGCCCAGGGAGGGCGGACTTGGAATGAGTCTCCTGTAAACGGTGACATTCCTAATGGTCGGCTACAGGGCAGGTCAGCTTTCTCAGTCGGGGGAATGCTGTGCACTCTAGGGGGGGGGGGGGGGAGATTGAGCTTAGTGCAACCTCTGCAGTGATTTTCTTCCTCGAGACAGAGATGGATAGAATTTTTGGATATTAAGGGAATCGATGGATATGGGAACGGTGCAGGAAAATGGAGTTGAAGTAGAAGATCAGCCATGATCTCATTGGCAGAACAGGCTCGAGGGGCCCACTGGCTGACTCCTGCTCCTGCTCCTTACGCAACTGATGTGAGCTGTCTAGTTGGCAGAACACCGAGCCCGGGGAGGGGGTGGAACTGCAGTGCCTTGCCGAAACCACGGAACCAGACCCCATTCTTGCTCGGCAGCAGTTGTGTTGGAACCAAGTGCAACTCCTGCTAAGTTGACGACTGGATGAGCACTGCGAACTGACAGCTCACGGTGAGTAAATGAAGGACCCGAGAGAGGAGTAGTCGTGTGTGTGTGTGTGTGTGGAGGCAGGTTCGGAACCCGTGATTTAAGCACTGCTACAAATAACTTGCGACTCCCCACAACGTTGAAGATGTTTTGTCAAGTAAACGTAGGCATCGGCGGAGCCTCCAGTGATCAGTCAGAAGAGCAATGTCGGAAGATTGTCTGCTCACCCGATTGATGGCTTCGCTGGGGATGTGTGCTTTCCCCAGTCCTGTTCAATATATTCTCAGTCTGTGTAAATCAGAACAAATGGAGACATAGCAGTGCACATCAGCGCAAGAGTCATCCACAGTATGCGATTACCAACTTGAAACCGGAGCAACGCAATCAGAAATCGTTACTGAATCTCGACGGGGAATGATATCCTGGAGATCAGCAAGAGAAGATCACGGTGCCGTCTATTCATTGCTGCGCTGTCTCGTGTCAAATAACATCTGGATAATGAGGTCCCGACGATGTCCGAAGGTCCACCAGCCTCGCGGAATCTGTATATTGATTGACTGTCAAAGCCCTGCGGCACTGGGCGGAGGTACTGGCCGAGAAATCCCGCTCGAGGTCTTCCCGCGGGCGAACGACTGAAAAAGGGGGGAAAAGATGCACTCTTGCCTGTTCCTGCTGCGCCCACCAGAGATCCCGGTCCTGAGGCCTCCACTCACTGTGAATCGGGGCGCGTGCACGTCAGGACATCCATAAGCTGGGGCCGCAGTCACATGGCTCTGGGCAGCCAATCCAGGTACAGTATTTTCTCATTCATAATAATGGCAACTCCGTAAGTAGAAATTCCCATTATGATTGAGAAACAGCCTCAAACATCAAAACACTAATAAAAAAAAACTACACTACATATTTAAGATTAATTTAAATTGGTTACTGTTTTATTAAAAATTATATATATTTCTGAAAGTTTTTTAATTATGGTTTAAAATAAATGTACCGTAGTAGGCAGGGTTTTTAACAATTGTGTTTTGTAAATTTTATTTTATGTTTTTGTATGTTTTAAAACACTTGCATCTGTAAACGTAGGCTATGCGCCTGCTTTTATCAGGCGCAAGAGTTTTCAGGGCATCCGCTGGGCAAGGTATGGGTAAATCCTGCAGTCTTGCCCATGCGAATGTCCTGGCTGCCGAGATACAGAGGATCTGAGCTTGACAGATCGGAAAAGCCGGTTTTCAGCGCATGCGCATTGTGCGCTGAAAACCGGCTTTTGCGATGCATTCCCGGATCCGTACGCACTCCGTACCGTACACACTCCGTACGGACCCGGGGAGGCTGGGATTTCTAGGCCACTGTGAAATAAAGATTTGCACTTCGAGCCCTGATCATTGGCACTCCGAAATGTCTCCAAGCATTTCACATGCAGTCAATTATTCTCCAGTGTGGTGACGGTTGTTATGTATGCAAATACGTAAGCCAGTAAATGTAAAAAAAAAAAAGACCTGCATTTCTAAAGTACCTTTCACCACTTTGGGATGTCCCAAAGCGCTTTACAGCCAATAAAGTGCTTTTGGAGTTCGTCACTGTTGCAATGTAGAAAACACGGCAGCCAATTTGCGCACAGCAAGCTCCCACAAACTGCAATGTGATCATGACCCAGATCATTTGTTTGTGATGGTGATTGAGGGATCAATAATGGGCCCGAGGTGAACTCTTCTGCTCTTCTTCGAAATAGTGCCACGGGATCTTTTACGTCCACCTGAGAGAGCAGATGTAAAAGTTGGTTTAACATTTCATCCGAAAGACGGCACCTCCGGTGGTGCAGTGCTCCCTCAGTACTGGTGCTGGGAGTGTCAGCCTCGATGCTTGTGCTCAAATCTCTGGAACGGGGCTTGAACCCGCAACCTTCTGACTCCGAGGCGAGGGTGCTACCCACTGAACCACAACTGATACTGGAGTGAAATGGATGACTGATTAACCTGCTTTGCACAGTGTTCTGTAGCAACACTGGAGAAGCACTGACACCTCATCAAAAGATCATTAATATTCTTCTGATCCACCAGATCAAGCGGATGGAACCGGTGTTTTAACATCTCATCCAAAGAAAGGCACTTCTGACAATAGAAACATAGAAATTTACAGCGCAGAAGGAGGCCATTTTGGCCCATCGTGTCCGCACCGGCCGACAAAGAGCCGCACGGCCCTCGGTCAGGAGCCCTGAAGGTTACATATAAACCTACGAACAATGACGGAAAGGCAAAGAATACTCAACCCAACCAGTCTGCCTCACCACAACTGCGACACCCCTTACACTGAAACATTCTGCACTTCACCTCAACCGGAGCCATGTGATCTCCTGGGAGAGGCAAAAAACAGATTAAAAACCCAGGCCAATTTAGGGAGAAAAAAAACTGGGAAAATTCCTCTCCGACCCGTCCAGGCGATCGACACTAGTCCAGGAGATCACCCTGGCCGTATTCGATTCCCTGCAGTACTTACCATTATATCAGCGCCAGCCAACAAAAGGTCATCCAGTCTAATCCCAATGACCAGCTCTAGGTCTGTAACCCTGCAGGTTATGGCACTTCAAGTGCCCATCCAACCATCTCTTAAAAGTGGTGAGGGTTTCTGCATCCACCACTCTTCCAGACAGTGAATTCCAGATCCCCACAACCCTCTGTGTAAAGAAGCCCCCTCTAAACCTTCCACCAATCACCTTAAAACTATGCCCCCTCGTAATAGACCCTTACTATCCACTATGTCCAAGCCCCTCAATATTTTGTACACTTCAACGAGGTCTCCTCTCAACCTCCTCTGTTCCAATGAGAACAAACCCAGTACTGCATGAGTGTGACCTTCCAACTCCTGGTACAGGGCGTGAACCCACACAGGCAGACTTGCTACCACCTGAGCCAAGCTGCCAGAAAAAAGGGGTGGCAAATTTGAGCCTTGAGAGCACAAGTTCTTATCTTCCAAAAATTGCTATCCAAATCTTCGTACAGGAGCACATAGCCGGCGTCGGCAGGATTGACACTTACCGCATGGGAGATGCTGCAGGGAACGCAAAGAGGGCTTGGGTTGTAGATTAGCGGTGGTGGGTAGGGGGAGGTTCTCCTCTCTGGGGTGGAACTTCAGGAGGGGTGGAACTTCTGCCCACCTCCATATCTGCCCCAATGCATTCTCTTGGGTCGGAGCTCATTAAGGATGTATCGCAGAGTCCCGGCAGGACTCTTGCCATCAAGAGGATGCCCGCCAGTGCACAGGAGGAGAATCCTGGGCAGTGGGTATGCCACTGTAGCCTTCGGTCGCCTGAGGAAAATAGTGTTCGAAGACCAGGATTTCGAACCCGGCACTAAGCTCCAGGTTCTACAGAGCAGTACTGATACCCGCCCTCCTATACGCTTCAGAGACGTGGACTATGTACAGCAGGCACATTGAAGCGCTGGAGAAGTACCACCAACGCTGCTTCCGCAAAATCCTGCAAATCCACTGGCAGGATAGGCACACCAACGGCAGTGTTCTCTTTCAACCCAGCATCGAGGCACTGACCACGCTCGATCAGCTCCGATGGGCAGGCCACATTGTCCGCATGTCCGATACTAGACGCCCGAAACAGGCACTCTACTCGGAGCTACGTCACGGCAGGAGGGCAGAGAAAACGCTTCAAGGACATCCTCAAAGCCTCCCTGAAAAAATGCAACATGCCCACCGATTCTTGGGAATCTCTGGCCCAAGAACGCTCAAAGTGGAGAAGCATCCGAGAGGACGCCGGACACTGAAGAGTCTCTTTGCCGGGAGCAGGTGGAAGCCAAGTACAAACAGCGGAAGGAGAGCACGGCAAATCAAGCACCCCACCCGCCTGTCCCTCCAACTACCGCCTGCCCCAGTCACTGCCTGTAACAGAGACTGTAGGTCCCGCATTGTCTCATCAGTCACCTTCGAACTCGTGCTAGTGTGGAAGCAAGACTTCCTCGACTCCGAGGGACTGTCTAAGGAGAGAAGATGAAGAGCAGCCCCAAAAGACCCAGCCAGGGATTTTAACGGGGCAGAAGCACTCAAGATTACAGGCGATGTGCAATTTGCGGCCTCGGCTGAGACTTGGCGCCTTTAACCCGCACGTGTCTGGGGCAGACCTGAGGGAGAGCAGGCACCTCGGCCATCGTTGCCACTTCCCGGACCTGCGTGGCGGCCCCGGGAAGCAACGATGGCTGGTGGATCGAAGGAAAATCCGCGGGGGACCCGACCTGATCCCCGTCACAGTGCGCGTGCAGTGAGCTGGGGCAGGAGCGGGCAGTGTTGGTGCTTCTGGCGGGAGCAAGTGAAGCAAAGTCGTGGGCAGGTGAGGCAGCAGTAGGCCATCGCTGCCCCATTTTCCTGCTATTTCTGCCTCGATACTGGGCACTGTGGAAGAAGCCAACCCCCCTCCTCCACGGTGCTGGAGGCTACATCGTATTGGACACAAGCTAGCCTCGTTCAGCCTTTAGTTCAGTCCCGTACTCCTGATGGAACTCCCACACTCTGGCTATGTGGGAAATTGTCAAACGCCGTGTGCTGTGAGAAAAATAGAAATCGCTGCACCATATTTTTAATCCATTCTTCTGTTCCAAGCTGTTAACGCAAGCATGCGTCAGTCATTTCTGTAGAAGGATATGGTGAAAGGGTGAGATGGAGTAGGGTGGGAGAAAGCCTGCGTGGAGCATAAACACCGGCACGGAGCAGGTGGGCTGAATGGGCAGTTTCTGTGCTGTAGATACGGAGTAATTCCGGATGTAATGTGTTCGCTAAGGGTAGACAGTGTGGCAGTCCCCGATGTAGCGTGGTTTTGATGACTGGTGCTGAGGCCATCCTAAATGTTAATGTCTTTGCTTTTCAGGCAAGTATTTGAGGCAGAAGCGAATAGACTTCCAGTTACCGTACGACATCCTGTGGCAGTGGAAACACAATCAGGTACGTCATGCTGCTACCAGTACTGTACCCCCGTGTTATACAGTGACAGACCTGTACACACCAGTACTGTACCCCCGTGTTATAGTGACAGACCTGTACCCACCAGTACTGTACCCCAGTGTTATACAGTGACAGACCTGTACCCACCAGTACTGTACCCCAGTGTTATACAGTGACAGACCTGTACCCACCAGTACTGTACCCCAGTGTTATACAGTGACAGACCTGTACCCACCAGTACTGTACCCCAGTGTTATACAGTGACAGACCTGTACCCACTAGTACTGTACCCCCGTGTTATACAGCGACCTGTACCCACCAGTACTGTACCCCCGTGTTACACAGCGACCTGTACCCACCAGTACTGTACCCCCGGGTTATAAAGTCAGACCTGTACCCGCCAGTACTGTACCCCCGTGTTATACAGTGACCTGTACCCACCAGTACTGTACCCAGTGTTATACAGTGACCTGTACCCACCAGTACTGTACCCCCGTGTTATACAGCGACCTGTACCCACCAGTACTGTACCCCGTGTTACACAGCGACCTGTACCCACCAGTACTGTACCCCAGTGTTATACAGTGACAGACCTGTACCCACCAGTACTGTACCCGTGTTATACAGTATCAGACCTGTACCCACCAGTACTGTACCCCAGTGTTATACAGTGACAGACCTGTACCCACCAGTACTGTACCCCAGTGTTATACAGTAACAGACCTGTACCCACCAGTACTGTACCCCCGTGTTATACAGCGACCTGTACCCACCAGTACTGTACCCCAGTGTTATACAGCGACCTGTACCCCAGTGTTATACAGCGACCTGTACGCACCAGTACTGTACCCCTGTGTTATACAGTGACAGACCTGTACCCACCAATACTGTACCCCAGTGTTATACAGTGACAGACCTGTACCCACCAGTACTGTACCCCCGTGTTATATAGTGACCTGTACCCACCAGTACTGTACCCAGTGTTATACAGTGACCTGTACCCACCAGTACTGTACCGCAGTGTTATACAGTGACAGACCTGTACCCACCAGTACTGTACCCCAGTGTTATACAGTAACAGACCTGTACCCACCAGTACTGTACCCCAGTGTTCTACAGTAACAGACCTGTACCCACCGGTACTGTACCCCAGTGTTATACAGTGACAGACCTGTACCCACCAGTACTGTACCCCAGTGTTGTACAGTGACAGACCTGTACCCACCAGTACTGTACCCCAGTGTTATACAGTGACAGACCTGCACTCACCAGTACTGTACCCAGTGTTATACAGCGACCTGTACCCACCAGTACTGTACCCCAGTGTTATACAGCGACCTGTACCCCAGTGTTATACAGCGACCTGTACGCACCAGTACTGTACCCGTGTTATACAGTGACAGACCTGTACCCACCAATACTGTACCCCAGTGTTATACAGTGACAGACCTGTACCCACCAATACTGTACCCGTGTTATACAGTGACAGACCTGTACCCACCAGTACTGTACCCCCGTGTTATATAGTGACCTGTACCCACCAGTACTGTACCCAGTGTTATACAGTGACCTGTACCCACCAGTACTGTACCGCAGTGTTATACAGTGACAGACCTGTCCCCACCAGTACTGTACCCCAGTGTTATACAGTGACAGACCTGTACCCACCAGTACTGTACCCCAGTGTTATACAGTGACAGACCTGTACCCACCAGTACTGTACCCCAGTGTTATATTGTGACAGACCTGTACCCACCAATACTGTACCCCAGTGTTATACAGTGACAGACCTGTACCCACCAGTACTGTACCCCAGTGTTATACAGTGACAGACCTGCACCCACCGGTACTGTACCCCAGTGTTATACAGTGACAGACCTGTACCCACCAGTACTGTACCCCAGTGTTGTACAGTGACAGACCTGTACCCACCAGTACTGTACCCCAGTGTTATACAGTGACAGACCTGCACTCACCAGTACTGTACCCAGTGTTATACAGCGACCTGTACCCACCAGTACTGTACCCCAGTGTTATACAGCGACCTGTACCCCAGTGTTATACAGCGACCTGTACGCACCAGTACTGTACCCCTGTGTTATACAGTGACAGACCTGTACCCACCAATACTGTACCCCAGTGTTATACAGTGACAGACCTGTACCCACCAATACTGTACCCGTGTTATACAGTGACAGACCTGTACCCACCAGTACTGTACCCCCGTGTTATATAGTGACCTGTACCCACCAGTACTGTACCCAGTGTTATACAGTGACCTGTACCCACCAGTACTGTACCGCAGTGTTATACAGTGACAGACCTGTCCCCACCAGTACTGTACCCGTGTTATACAGTGACAGACCTGTACCCACCGGTACTGTACCCCAGTGTTATACAGTGACAGACCTGTACCCACCAGTACTGTACCCCAGTGTTATATTGTGACAGACCTGTACCCACCAGTACTGTACCCCAGTGTTATACAGTGACAGACCTGTCCCCACCAGTACTGTACCCCAGTGTTATACAGTGACAGACCTGTACTCACCAGTACTGTACCCCAGTGTTCTACAGTAACAGACCTGTACCCACCGGTACTGTACCCCAGTGTTATACAGTGACAGACCTGTACCCACCAGTACTGTACCCCAGTGTTATATTGTGACAGACCTGTACCCACCAGTACTGTACCCCAGTGTTATACAGTGACAGACCTGTACCCACCAGTACTGTACCCCAGTGTTATACAGTGACAGATATGTACCCACCAGTACTGTACCCCAGTGTTAGTGACCGACCTGTACCCACCAGTACTGTACCCCAGTGTTATACAGTGACAGACCTGTACCCGCCAGTACTGTACCCGTGTTATACAGTGACAGACCTGTACCCGCCAGTACTGTACCCCAGTGTTATACAGTAACAGACCTGTACCCACCAGTACTGTACCCCAGTGTTATACAGTGACCGACCTGTACCCACCAGTACTGTACCCCAGTGTTATACAGTGACCGACCTGTACCCACCAGTACTGTACCCCAGTGTTATACAGTGACAGACCTGTACCCACCAGTACTGTATCCCAGTGTTATATAGTGACAGACTTGTACCCACCAGTACTGTACCCCAGTGTTATACAGTGACAGACCTGTACCCACCAGTACTGTACCCCAGTGTTATACAGTGACAGACCTGTACCCACCAGTACTGTATCCCAGTGTTATATAGTGACAGACCTGTACCCACCAGTACTGTATCCGTGTTATATAGTGACAGACCTGTACCCACCAGTACTGTACCCTAGTGTTATACAGTGACAGACCTGTACCCACCAGTACTGTACCCCAGTGTTATACAGTGACAGACCTGTACCCACCAGTACTGTACCCCAGTGTTATACAGTGACAGACCTGTACCCACCAGTACTGTACCCCAGTGTTATACAGTGACCGACCTGTACCCACCAGTACTGTACCCCAGTGTTATACAGTGACAGACCTGTACCCACCAGTACTGTATCCCAGTGTTATATAGTGACAGACTTGTACCCACCAGTACTGTACCCCAGTGTTATACAGTGACAGACCTGTACCCACCAGTACTGTACCCCAGTGTTATACAGTGACAGACCTGTACCCACCAGTACTGTATCCCAGTGTTATATAGTGACAGACTTGTACCCACCAGTACTGTACCCCAGTGTTATACAGTGACAGACCTGTACCCACCAGTACTGTACCCTAGTGTTATACAGTGACAGACCTGTACCCACCAGTACTGTACCCCAGTGTTATACAGTGACAGACCTGTACCCACCAGTACTGTACCCCAGTGTTATACAGTGACAGACCTGTACCCACCAGTACTGTATCCCAGTGTTATACAGTGACAGACCTGTACCCACCAGTACTGTACCCGTGTTATACAGTGACAGACCTGTACCCACCAGTACTGTACCCTAGTGTTATACAGTGACAGACCTGTACCCACCAGTACTGTACCCCAGTGTTATACAGTGACAGACCTGTACCCACCAGTACTGTATCCCAGTGTTATACAGTGACAGACCTGTACCCACCAGTACTGTACCCCAGTGTTATACAGTGACAGACCTGTACCCACCAGTATTACCAGTTTGCTTTTCAGCGTTTTTGGTCCGTGCAGGATGGGAATCGGACCTGTACCCTGTTCCACACACTGAGATTGCAGTGTGATGCTGGAATGCCTGCTGAAGGAACTATCCTCCACGCAGCTTGCAATCAGAAGAAAGTTTTTTTTTTATCACGCAGCTGCTAAGATATCAGTAACAGTATAATCTCGTGGTGTTCCCTTCGGCGAAGAAAAAGTAATTTATATAGTGTTTGGTTCTCTCTGATATCTGATTTCTAAGGCAACGACTGGGTCAGCACAAGGTTATTTTCTCCTCGACAGTTCATTCATTTTGAAAGTGCCCTTTCTTCCCTGTGACAAATGGTGAAGAAAGAGAGAAAATTAATCTGGTTGAAGACACTTGGGCCCAAATCTCCGTAAAAACCCAGCTTGTCCCCTGTCGAGTGCAAGAGGAGGCGGGAAAGAATCCAATAGCAATATCAGGCAGGAAGGTGGGTGTTTATCGAACTCCAAGCTCACCAAAAACCTGGCACCAGTACCTCAGGATTCAAGCTCCACAGAAGTTGGCCGCACTTTGTTTTCAAGAAAAAAATGAATTAAAGCAATCCTCAATTAATTTTTGTGTTTAGTATCCGAAATGGGTTTAGTATTTTGTAAGGGATTGCAGAAGCGTTTCGATGCTGAATGTTGACGTAGGGCGAGAGAAACGTCACCAGATCACAGCGGCAGCTCGGCAAACTCCTCCGCGACCCTACCAAGGGGTAAGCCTGTGTAACAGTGGTCTCCTGAAAGTGTTTGAAGGGACAGTGCAGAGGGAGCAGGTACAGCACAGGGTTAGATACAGAGTAAAGCTCTCTCTACACTGTCCCACCAAACACTCCCAGGGCAGGTACAGCACGGGGTTAGATACAGAGTAAAGCTCCCTCTACACTGTCCCATCAAACACTCCCAGGGCAGGTACAGCACGGGGTTAGATGCAGAGTAAAGCTCCCTCTACACTGTCCCATCAAACACTCCCAGGGCAGGTACAGCACGGGGTTAGATACAGAGTAAAGCTCCCTCTACACTGCCCCTACAATCCCTACCTCAGTAGTGCACCAATTTAATGTTGTCATCCTTTACACGAGCCGCTCGAAAATTGCCCATTTTGGGGACCAGTGATTTACGACGACTGAATAAGACATTCTGTTTTATTAGCCGTGATTCTGGGATCTTGACCAATGTTTTGCAATTTGAGTTCCGCAATTCCACCCATGTTTCTGTGAAAGCTGTAAATCAGTCGACCTGCTCGTAATCGAACACAGATGTGCCTGTTTTGTTTTGTTGAGCTGGGCTGGGGTTGTTCCAGATTCATTTACTCCTTTCACGCAAGGCTCTCTGTCAGCCAGCTGAATGGCGAAGGCTTTCCTCCCACCGGTCTGCACCAAACTTCGAGAGCAGAAGGTAACCTGTCGCCTTGCCCGGCCCACGTCAGGAAGCCTTTGTCAATGTCGAGCGCTATTGGGAGGGATGGGAATACTTCAATTGAAGAGTATCCCTCCCTGTAAATATTTGGTCATTATTAGGAGGATGATCTTAGAAAATGGCCGACCCCTGAGAGGAGATACTTCGTGGCCCCCCCCCAGTCTGTTCTGCAGCCTGGCGGGTAAGGTCCCACTTGATGATTGCACAGTAACCCTGTGTCTGGCTCGCTATGTTTGACACGAGCTCAGTTCAGCTTACCTGCCTGCCCTGGGTGTCAAATCTGGCCCCCCCCAAGCCCAGCACTGGCTGTGACTCGGACTCCTCACCCCCGCCGTGAATTCTGTTCCCTCTCTATTGTACTTCCGGCAATGAAGAAATAAAATGCTTCTCCCCTCCCTCCTCCCCCCACCCCTCCAAGCACAAAGTGCACAGATACTGTCGGGGGCTCCTTGATTAAATAACGTGATGCTATTGTGGGAGCTGTACGGAGATTTGCAGCTGTGGTGTGCTCTGCCACAATTCCACGCTTCCTGCTACCTGTTAAATGCCTCGTTTGACTGGATGGATGAATCATGCATTGTAGGCGCGCTGTCAACATTGGATATGGCTCTATAGGTAAATCCCTGTCTTTCTAACCTCCTCCAGCCCCGACACCCCTCCCTATCCCGAACCTCCTCCAGCCCCACAACCCCCGATGATCTCTGCACTCCTCCAATTCTGGCCTCTTGCCCATCCCCTGATTATAATCGCTCCACCATCGGTGGCCGTGCCTTCAGCTGCCTGGGCCCCAAGCTCTGGAACTCCCTCCTTAAACCTCTCTGCCTCTCCCTCCTGTAAGATGCTCCTTAAAACCTCCTCTCTGTCAGATTTTGTTTGATCATCGCTCCTGTGAAGCGCCGCGGGACGTTTTACTACATTAAAGGCACTATATGAATGCAAGTTGTTGGGGTACTGTGCCATACAGAAAACTCACAGGATTGACCCCTGATCTGTTCTGAGTTCTGACGGTCTCCACTGGGGTGCAACCAGGGCACTTACCCCCCCCACCCCCCCCCCCACAAATCTAGCTCCGGCAAATAATAGGTGTGTGGTGCTGCTGGTCGCTGCCCGGTTGCCCCCACCGGAACGTCTGTTTTCCGCTGAGTGAAGACAGTCAGGGCCTGCATCGCTTGGTCTGCTGGTGCTCACTGTCCAGGTCCACGTTGGAAGACTTGAACATGGCACGGGATGGCTTCCAGTCTTTGGGGATCCACAACCCAACAATAGCTGGCACCTTCAGGGAGGAACGGCAACAACCTGTATTTATATAGCACCTTTAACGTAGTAAAACGTCTCGAGGCGCTTCACAGCAATGTAAATCATACACAAATTTTGACTTGATGCTAAGAGGCTGCAGGGTGACTTGGACAGGTTAGGTGAGTGGGTAAATGCATGGCAGATGCAGTATAATGTGGATAAATGTGAGGTTGTCCACTTTGGTGGCAAAAACAGGACGGCAGACTATTATCTGAATGGTGACAGATTAGGAAAAGGGGAGGTGCAACGAGACCTGGGTGTCCTGGTACATCAGTCATTGAAAGTGGGCATTCAGGTACAGCAGGCGGTGAAGAAGGCAAATGGTCTGTTGGCCTTCATAGCTAGGCAATTTGAGTATAGGAGCAGGGAGGTCTTACTGCAGTTGTACAGGGTCTTGGTGAGGCCTCACCGGGAATATTGTGTTCAGTTTTGGTCTCCTAATCTGAGGAAGGACGTTCTTGCTATTGAGGGAGTGCAGCGAAGATTCACCAGACTGATTCCCTGGATGGCAGGACTGACATATGAGGAGAGACTGGATCAACTGGGCTTGTATCCACTGGAGTTTAGAAGAATGAGAGGGGATCTCATAGAAACATATAAAATTCTGATGGGATTGGACAGGTTAGATGCAGGAAGAATGTTCCAGAACCAGGGGTCACAATCTAAGGATTTAGGACCGAGATGAGAAACTTCTTCACTGAGAGTGGTTAACCTGTGGAATTCTCTACCACAGAAAGTTGTTGAGGCCAGTTCGTTAGATATTTTTAAAAGGGAGTTAGATGTGGCCCTTGCAGCCAAAGTGATCAAGGGGTATGGAGAGAAAGCAGGAAAGGGGTACTGAGATTGAATAAACAGCCATGATCATATTGAATGGTGGTGCAGGCTCAAAGGGCCGAATGGCCTACTCCTGCACCTATTTTCTATGTTTCTATGACTCCGAGCCGCATAAGTAGAAATTATGGCAGGTGACCAAATGCTTAGTCAAAGAGGTAGATTTTAAGGAACCTCTTAAAGGAGGGTAGACTGGTTTAGGGAGGGAGTTCCAGAGCTTGGGGCCCAGGCAGCTGAAGGCACGGCCACCGATGGTGGAGTGATTATAATCAGGGATGCTCAAGAGGGCAGAGTTAGAGGAGCGCAGAGATCTCCACAACAACAGCAACTTTTATTTATATAGTGCCTTTAACATCGTAAAATGTTCCGAGGCGCTTCACAGCAGTGTTAGAAGACAAAACAGATAAATTTGACACCAAGCCACATAATTACGGCAGGTGATTGGTCAAAGAGGTCGGTTTTAAGGAGCGTCTTAAAGAAGGAAAGCGAGGCGGAGAGGTTTAAGGAGGAAGTTCTAACTCTTAAATCTTGGGGGATTTGTGGGGCGAGAGGAGGTTACTGAGCTCTGGAGGGGCGAGGGCCATGGAGGGATTTGAAAACAAGGATGAGAATTTTGAAATCGAGGCGTTGCTGAACCGGGAGCCAATGAAGGTCGGCGAGCACAGGGGGCGTTGGGTGAGCGGGACTTTGTGCGAGTTAGGACACGGGGCAGCGAGCACAGTGGGTGATGGGTGAGCGGGACTCGGAGCGAGTTAGGACACTGGGGCAGCGAGCACAGGGGGTGATGGGTGAGCGGGACTTGGAGCGAGTTAGGACACTGGGGCAGCGAGCACAGGGGGTGATGGGTGAGCGGGACTCAGTGCGAGATAGGACACGGGGGCAGCGAGCACAGGGGGGGTAATGGGTGAGCGGGACTCGGTGGGAGTTAGGACACGGGGCAGCGAGCACAGTGGGTGATGGGTGAGTGGGACTCGGTGCGAGTTAGGACACGGGGCAGTGAGCACAGGGGGCGATGGGTGAGTGGGACTCGGTGCGAGTTAGGACACGGGGCAGTGAGCACAGGGGGCGATGGGTGAGTGGGACTCGGTGCG
Source organism: Pristiophorus japonicus (assembly GCF_044704955.1). Lineage (NCBI taxonomy): Eukaryota > Metazoa > Chordata > Chondrichthyes > Pristiophoridae > Pristiophorus > Pristiophorus japonicus. The sequence goes on from NC_092006.1 coordinate 4,159,081, forward strand.
AGTTAGGACACGGGGCAGTGAGCACAGGGGGCGATGGGTGAGTGGAACTCGGTGCGAGTTAGGACAGGGGGCGATGGGTGAGTGGGACTCGGTGCGAGTTAGGACACGGGGCAGCCGAGTACAGGGGGTGATGGGTGAGTGGACAAATTGCAGTATTTAACGGGAAGTGCAGTCGTGTGTTGCAACGCATGGCACAAGTGCAAGGTTAAAAACACAAGTTTATTTCACAGTGCCGTGTCTCTCTTTCGCACTTGCCCTGCTGTTTCAAGTTTGGAGGGGGGAAAAAGCGTAGAGTAAAACTCAGCAAACCGTGGCAAGATAATCACTGGAAACGTTGCAAGTATTTTCCAGCCCACACAAGCATAAGGAGATGTGGAAAGACAATGGGGAGAACCTTTCATTTCTTCTTGGCAAAATGTCCTTTCCTCTGCATTCAATTTCTGCCGACTGCCGTTGACTTAATTGGAAAGAAAAGGCTCTGACGTTTAACTGTTGCCCTCGTCTCTCCACTAACCTCAGCTAGACGGCGCCCACACACACCAGCTGAAATCCGAGACCTCCACAGCAGCTGTGTGTTTCTAAGGCAGCTGCGTTTGTCGAGTTCTGGTTTCCGTGCAGAATTGCTGCTGCTGCGTTGTTGAAAGGGTTAACTGGACACTGCTTTGTGCAGAAACGGGACCCCCGTGCCGTTAAAGTGCATAACAAGCGTGCAGCGAACAGGAGGCAAAGTCCCATCACTTGGTTTGTGCTTGAAAATGCTTTTAACTTCATTGTAAGCAACACAGCGGCCCAGTGCTCAGAATACTTTTTCCCCCGACACCGCCCAAACCTATTCCCCCTCCTATCTTGAAGGTGTCAGCACCAATTGACCTCCGTACTTGGGCCAAGTGACCTTTCGTCAGTGTCGGCCCAGGCACTGGGTGTTGAAGGGTTATTGAGTAGTGAAGGCCATTGCAGCTGAACCTGATCCTGTCTTCTCTCGCTCTCGTGCGCTCTCGTGCGCTCTCTCGCACACGCACACTTATGCACACGCACATTTACACTCTCACTTTTTGCAATTTAGAATCACTGGATAGAGACAACAAGGCCAGTATCAAGCCCACTGCTTTTGTTTTATTCGTTCCTGGGATGTGGGTGTCGCTGGCAAGACCGGCATTTATTGTCCATCCCTAATTGCCCCGTGAGAAGGTGGTGGTGAGCCGCCTTCTTGAACCGCTGCAGTCCGTGTGGTGAAGGTGCTCCCACAGTGCTGTTAGGGAGGGAGTTCCAGGATTGTGACCCAGCGACGATGAAGGAACGGCCGATATATTTCCCAGTGGGGATGGTGTGTGACTGGGAGGGGAACGTGGAGGTGGTGGTGTTCCCATGCGCCTGCTGCCCTTGTCCTTCTAGGCGGTAGAGGTCGCGGGTTTGGGAGGTGCTGCCGAAGAAGCCTTGGCGAGTTGCTGTGTCCAGTTGTCATGCACATCATCCCTCATCAGTTGCCTGTTTATCTTCAAGCCGATGAAATTTACAACAAAATTAAACCTTTTAAGCACAGCGGCGCATCGGCAGTGCTGTCGTAAATCTCTTTTTCCAGTAAATGCCCTGTGCCAGTGAAAGAGTTAATGGTCTAATTATAGTTCTGAAAAGCCCACAAAATAAAGTTCAGATGCCCATGTAAGGATAGTAGTGCCGTTCTTAAGTTCTGTGGAAGCTGCTTATTAAGTGTTGTTTTGGGACCATGCCCAATGTTTTTTCAGCGATCTCTCTCTCTCTCTCTCTCTCTTTCTCTCTCTCTCTCTCTCTCTCTCTCTCTCTCTCTTTCTCTCTCTCTCTCTCTTTCTCTCTCTCTCTCTCTCCATCTCTTTCTCACTCTTTCTCTCTCTCTCTCTCTCTCTCCTTATTTTGGGCTATCCCTTAGAGATTTAAAATGTACAGCCAAGCCGGCTGAGAATTTCTATTCTGTTGTGTTTTTCTTGGCACGGACTGGGGCGAGTGGAATGTATTTTTCATTTGCAAAAAAAAATGTAACCATTGCTCCAGAGCTGGAACAAAGAAAAAATTGTTCTCGTGATGGGGCGGAGTGGAAATACTAGTTTAATGGGTGTTGTGGTTACATCTGCACACTTGGCAGTCGCGTCTGGTGGTTGTTACGCTGGAGCACTGCGCTGCGAGCGAGAGGGGAGCGACTCCCTCTTCCCCCCCCCCCCCCTCCCATCCAATGCCTCCTCATATCGTGCCCGTGCTATTGATGGCGCAGGCGTCCCGCAGTGTGGCCTCCCGCCAACGCTGCCTTCCGCCAAGCACTGCAAATCCACTGGCAGGATCATCTTCTCAGGCAGTTCCCCCCGGAGTCTCGGATGAATTGCTGCGACACTAATACGGGTTCTCGGGTGACTGATGAGACCATGGCTGCAGGCCCACCGAAGAACATCGGCCCACCAAATAACTGTAGGGAAAAAAAATATATAAGGCCTCCCAAATAGGCTGAATAAAATAGACAATGAGAGGAAAAACAAGACTGAGGAAAATAGATTCACTTGTGTATACCGATGTGCACCAATATATACACGCACACGTACCGACATACACGCACACGTACCGACATACACGCACGCGCACCGACATACATTACATAACGAGAATTAGGAGCAGGAGTCAGCCATTCGGCCCCTCGAGCCCGTTCCGCCATTCAGTAAGATCTCGGCTGATCTTCGACCTCAACTCCATCTTCCCGCCCGATCCTTCGATTTTCCCCTAGTTTGTATCGCTCTCATCCTTGAATATACTCAACGACTCAGTGTTTTAGGAGTAGAGAATTCACAGCCCTGCGTGAAGAAATTCTTCCTCGTCTGTGCTCGTTGACCTACATTGGCTTCTGGTTAAGCAACACCTCGATTTCAAAATTTACAGAACACTATGTGCTAGGCCTATTTTATTTCATATGTTATTGAGAAATTTGCATATATGTGCAGGAGCCTAGTATTGCAATGTTACCAGAACCAGAATATATACGTACTTGATACAGAATATATGCGTTCATACTTTATCAGAATCATATATGTAATGAACATGAACAAACGTAACTATAGGTCCATTTGGATTAGTTTGCCCTGGGCCCATCAGGCCCTGGATGAGTCCAATGCGGGACCTACAGTCTCTGTCACAAGCGGTGTCTGGGGCAAACGGTGGTCGGAGGAATGGGTGGGTGGGGTGCTTGGGTTGTCGAGCGCTTGGCTTCTGCGTGCTCCCAGCAAAGAGCCTCGAAGTGTTCGGCGCCTTCCCAGATGCTTCTCCTCCACTTTGTGCGGACTTGGGCCGGGTATTCCCAGGTATTCGGTGGGGATGTTGCACTTTATCAAGGAGGCTTTGAGGGTGCCCTTGAAGCATTTGCTCTGCCCACTTGGGACTTGCTTGCCGTGTTGGAGCTCTGAGTAGAGCACTTGTTTTGGGAGTCGAGTATCGGGTATGCGGACAACGTGGCGTGTAATCGCACCCTGAGGTTATGTTGCGTTGCAACATCGTAAATACTGATGGAGCAGATCCTGCAGCTATGCTGCAGAGAATAACAGCCTCTGTGTATTACAGCTGTGTTAATGTGAGTACACTACAGTATTTTATATACCGCTGTTTAACTTGCATTTTCTCTCCTGTTTTTAAGCTGTACAAAAAGCCTGACGTCCCACTTTATAAGAAGATCCGATCAAGTGAGGCCCTTTCCATTTCTGTACTTCCTGCTTGTAAAGTTCTTTTTTTAGTAATTTCAGTCTGTGACTCGGTCCGTTTTATGTTTAGTTTTCCTTGTTGTACTTGCTCTTCGGTGACATGTTGGCATACATCGCGTAGCAGGCGGTGTTGGTGTGCAGGGCGGCTCTGTTGACTGGCTTTTGCTGCGTGCCCGAACCACCGGGCACCAATTCCAGCGAGGGCCTGTGTGGCTGCCGACTGGGTTTTGGTTGTGGTACATCAGAAATAGGAGCAGGAGTCGGCTATCTGACCCCTCGCCATTCAATGAGATCACGGCCGAACTGATCTCGGCCTCAACTCCACTTCCCCCGCCCGCTGCCCATAACCCTTGGACACACTGAATCCCATTCAGTCGGGCTGGAGCATGTTTCTGTCCGGATTTGTGCAGCTTCCCGCCCATGGCCTGGTTGGCTAAAACCAGCGGGTAAGTGGTCCCTACCATCAGAATGTTCTTGCTCGCTCCCATTGGTTGGCGCTGCATTGAGAGCTCCGATTGGCCTCTCGGTCCCGGGTTAAGATGGCGGGCGGGGGGGGGGGAGGGGAGGGGAGGAGGAGAGGTGGGGAAGAGAGAGAGAGAGAGAGAGAGGGGGGGGGGAAAGAGAGAGAGAGAGAGAGAGGGGGGGGGGAAAGAGAGAGAGAGAGAGAGAGAGAGAGAGAGAGAGAGAGAGGGAGAGAGAGAGAGAGGGGGGGGGGAAAAGAGAAAGAGAGAGAGAGAGAGGGGGGGGAAGAGAGAGAGAGAGAGAGGGGGGGGAAGAGAGAGAGAGAGAGGGGGGGGAAGAGAGAGAGAGAGAGGGGGGGGAAGAGAGAGAGAGAGAGAGGGGGGGGAAGAGAGAGAGAGAGAGAGGGGGGGGAAGAGAGAGAGAGAGGGGGGGGGAAGAGAGAGAGAGGGGGGGGGAAGAGAGAGAGAGAGGGGGGGGAAGAGAGAGAGAGGGGGGGGAAGAGAGAGAGAGAGAGAGAGGGGGGGGAAGAGAGAGAGAGAGAGAGAGGGGGGGGAAGAGAGAGAGGGGGGGGAAGAGAGAGAGAGAGAGAGAGGGGGGGGAAGAGAAGAGAGAGAGAGAGAGAGAGAGAGGGGGGGGGAAGAGAGAGAGAGAGGGGGGGAAGAGAGAGAGAGAGAGAGAGAGGGGGGGAAAGAGAGAGAGGGGGGAGGAAAGAGAGAGAGAGGGAGAGAGAGAGAGGGGGGGGAAGAGAGAGAGAGAGAGAGAGGGGGGGAAGAGGGGGAAGAGAGAGAGAGAGAGAGAGGGGGGGAAGAGAGAGAGAGAGAGGGGGGGGAAGAGAGAGAGAGAGAGAGGGGGGGGAAGAGAGAGAGAGAGAGAGGGGGGGGGGAGAGAGAGAGAGAGAGGGGGGGGGAAGAGAGAGAGAGAGGGGGGGGGAGAGAGAGAGAGAGAGAGGGGTGAAGAGAGAGAGAGAGAGGGGGAGGAGGGGATAAAAGAGAGAGAGGAGGGGGGGAGAGAGAGAGGGGGGGGGGAAGAGAGAGAGAGAGGGGGGGGGGTGGAGAGAGAGAGGGGGTGGGATCATCCACGATTATCACTGTTGCAACTACCCCAGAGGGCTGTGGATGCTCAGTCGTTGAGTATATTCAAGACGGAGCGAGATAGATTTTTGGATGTTAAGGGAATCGAGGGATGTGGGGACCAGCCGGAAAGGTAGAGTTGAGGTAGAAGATCAGCCATGATCTCACTGAATGGAGGAGCAGGCTCGAGGGGTTGAATGGCCGACTCTTGCTCCTAGCTCTTACCCTGCTGGAAATTTGGCACGTGGGCTTTGCATGAGAACAGGGTCGGCCTCGGCGTGTCCCACATCATTATCATCGGCGGTCCCTCGTATCGAGGATGACTTGCTTCCACGCCAAAAAGTGATGAGTTCACAGGTGTTTCAATGAAGGACCCGAACTCTCGCCTCTCCCTCGCCCTGAAC